>NC_079504.1:19322373-19452498 GCF_030052815.1 Hevea brasiliensis
CCAAATTCAAAGAAATGGTTTGAGAGATCGGTAAATGATTTGAGAGATCGGCAGGGCTTTAACGAATGTTAGGACTTAGCACTGATTCAATTCCTTTCAAGGAGAGTTAGGAAATATGGTCATCTGGTAAAGAAAAAATAAAGAGAAATCGGAAAAGTCATCGGCTGGCCCAGGGAGACCTAGTGCTGGGGATCGGTTTCAAAGTCTTGTTGATTTTGAGGATCGGCCAAAATATGGTGTCGACAGATGTACCTGAGGACATTAAAATTATTTGTATAATTACTGGCTCAATGGGATCAACTTAACTAATGCAAGATAAGTCAATAATGGATGTACCTGAGATTTTGAGCATTAGGGGCTAGGTAAAGGATTGAACCTCACATGAGATGTGATAGGCAAGGAGTTGCTCACTATAGTTTATTGTAATTCCAATAATGGATGTACCTGAGGATGATCAATAGAATTATAAGAATTCAATCACCCACTAGAAATCTATCCAACTAGGATTTTCGTTTTCTACTTTGGAAGTGTAGGATTCGCTAAGTTAGTGGGAGGACCAATTTGATTAAAAGACCATAATCATTTTGGTTAATTACATGATACATTTACTAATTAATCTGGTTATTTTCTGCAGTTAATTTTCTGATGAAAATGAGAACAAAACAACCACCACCATCCAATATCCTTGCAATCATACTTGATCACAATAGGTTGACAGGACCTAATCTATCTGATTGGCTAAGAAATTTGAAACTTGTCCTGAACCTTGAACATATAGGATATGTTCTAGATTCAAATGTTCCTGGTCCCTTACCTCCAGAGGCCACACAAGAGGAACATGAAACTTTGGACAAGTGGAAGGAGCATGATATGAGAGCTAAGTGTTACATGCTTGCTTCCATGAGTAATGAGTTACAGAAACAACATGAGAACATGCAGAGTGCGAGTGAGATCCTCCTTCACCTACAAGAGTTGTATGGTGAGCACAGCAGGAATGCTAGGTATGAGATATCTAGACAGCTATTCCTTATGAGGATGTCTGAGGGACAGAATGTTGGGGATCATGTCCACAAGATGATTCGGCTGATTGAGCAGTTGGAACATCTTGACTTCAACATGGATTTCCAACTACAAATGGATTTGATCCTTCAGTCCCTTCCTGAGTCTATTGGGAATTTTGTGACAAATTTCCATATGACTAAACATGAATGCACCTTAGATGGTTTACTCAACATGCTGGTTATTGCCCAAAAGAATATGCCAGGCATTAAAGGAAAAGAGGTAGCTTTGGTTGCATCTTCTTCTGCTGGAAAGTCCAACAAGAAGAAGGACAATACGAAAAAGAAACCTCAGATTCCTGGTCCTTCCAAGAAAATAGCTAAACAAAAAAGGAAGACTAAAGCTGATGGAGGCAAAGGAAAGTGTTTCCACTGCCAAAAGGATGGGCACTGGAAAAGGAACTGCCCAGAGTATCTTGCTTCTTTGAAGGACAAGAAGGATACACCTTCGAAAGGTATGTCCATATCTTGTTATTTAGATTCTGATGATACTCATAGTTCATCTACACCTTGGGTTTTAGATATGGTGCGATTCTCACATTTCTAATGATATGCAGAACTAGCAAATAGTAGCAACTATGCGTTCTCAAGATATTAGAGTCCGGATTGGCAATGGCTCAATCAAGTTTTAGCCACAGGATCTAAATCTTTTACTGCTTGGACATGTTTTGTGTTTGGATAATATTTTATATGTACCTGATGCTTTTAAGAACATCATTTCTATATCTAGTTTGACTAGAAATGGCTATGAATTTCAGTTCACAGATGATGTTTGCAATATTTATTTTGGAAATAAATATGTTGGTTCGGGTTATATGAATGATGGTCTTTATTATTTGGATAATAATGACAAACACAAATTGAATGCAAGTGATCTAAAAGAATGCAATGCCATGGTGAAAACCAACTCAAGTTCAAAATATATTTGGCACTTAAGGTTATGTCATGTTGCAGAAGATAGGATTGCAAAACTGGAGAAAATGAGGATTTTATCCTCATTGGGCTCTGAGCCTACTCCAACTTGTGAATCTTGCCTTCAGGGCAAAATAACTAGATCACCCTTTGTTGGACAAGGGCTAAGAGCTGAAAATATTTTGGAGCTAATACATAGTGATGTATGTGGTCCATTTAAAGAAATGGCTAGAGGGGGTTTTCATTATTTTATTACCTTTAGTGATGATAAATCAAGGTTTGGGTATTTGTATTTGATGAAATACAAACATGAATCTTTTGAAAAGTTCAAAGAATTTAAATCTGAAGTAGAAAATCAAACAGGAAAGAGTATTAAAGCTTTTTGATCAGATCGTGGAGGTGAATATTTGAGTACTGAATTTGATGAATACTTGAGAGAGCATGGCATTGTTTCTCAGCTGACTCCTCCAGGAACGCCACAACTGAATGGTGTATCTGAAAGGAGAAATCGTACTCTATTGGATATAGTGCGTAGTATGATGAGCTATACTGATATGCCAATCTTCTTTTGGGGATTTGCATTAGAATCAACTTTGTATATTCTGAATATGATTCCATCAAAATCAGTTTCTTCCACACCTTATGAGATATGGCATGGAAAAAAACTAAGTCTTAAGCATGTTAAGATTTGGGGTTGTCCAGCTTATATCAAAAAGCTGAACACTGATAAATTGGAGACCAGATCAGAAAAATGTCGATTTGTTGGATATCCAAAAGATAGTTTTGGATATTATTTTTATTTGCCTACTTCACAAAAGGTTGTGATAAGTAGAGATGCCACATTTTTTGAACAACAGTTTGTTCAAGAAGGAGGCAAAGGAAGGCAAATAGAGTTAGAGTTAGAGAATTCTGACCAACCAACAGATCAGATGGATATAGATCCATCTAGTAAACCTATACCCATTGATGAAACATCTACAGCTGTTCCTCGTAGAACAACCAGGGTATCTCACCCACCAGTAAGATATGGTTTTCTTCATGAAGAAGAACAAGAGTTGTCTACTCATGAAGAAGTAGATCATGGAGATGATTTACCTATGAAGAAGCTATATCAGATATAGACTCTTCAAAATGGATTGATGCTATGAAATCCGAAATTGATTCCATGTATAAGAATCAAGTTTGGGATCTTGTTGACCCACCTGAAGGTATTGTACCTATAGGGAACAAATAGGTTTTCAAGAAGAAAATTGGTTCTGATGAAAAGGTAGAGACCTATAAGGCAAGGCTAGTAGCGAAAGGGTTTTGCCAAAGGCAAGGAATCGACTATGAGGAGACTTTCTCGCTTGTTGTCATGCTTAAATCAATTAGGATTTTATTAGCAATAGCTGCATACTATGATTATGAGATTTGGCAAATGAATGTCAAAACAGCTTTTCTCAATGGATACATTGAAGAAAACATTTTCATGGAACAACCTAGGGGTTTTGAATCCCAAGATGGTTCCAAGGTATGCAAGCTAAAGCGATCCATTTATGGGTTGAAACAAGCTTTGAGGAGTTGGAACATCCGTTTTGATGAAGCCATTAAATCCTTTGGTTTTATCAAAAATGAGGATGAGCCATGTGTATATAAGAAGGTTAGTGACAGTGCTATCACTTTCCTTGTCTTATATGTGGATGACATACTATTGATGGGTGATGACACAGGTATGTTGAAGACTATAAGGTATGGTTGTCAAGTACATTCTCCATGAAAGACTTAGGGGAGGCAACCTATATTCTTGGGATTCGCATCTATAGAGATAGAGCGAAAAGAATAATTGGTTTATCTCAAAGTCTATACTTGGAAAAGGTGTTAAAGAGGTTTAACATGCTTAATTCCAAGAGAGGATTGTTACCAGTGAGACATGTTATCCATCTTTCTAAAGAGATGTCTCCAAAGACACCTGATGAAATAGATAATATGGCCAGGATTCCATATGCTTCGTCTATTGGAAGTTTAATGTATGCAATGTTGTGTACTAGGCCTGATATCGCATATGTCGTTAGTTTGACTAGCGGTATCAATCCAATCCAGTTTGGAACATCGATAGTCGAGAATATCCTTAAGTACTTGAGAAGAACTAAGGATTTATTCTTGATTTATGGAGGTGGAGACTTGCTATTTGATGGTTATACTTATTCTGATTTCTAATCAGATATCGATGATATAAAGTCTAACTCTTGATATGTTTTCATTTGTAATGGAGATGCAGTCAGTTGGAAGATTTCCAAACAGAGCACGATTGCAGATTCCACTACGAGGTCGAGTATATTCTTTGCATCGAGATCTTTGCAAAGGAAGTCATTTGGATGAAGAAGTTCGTGAGAACTTACAGTAGTTCCTTCCATTGAGTTAGCGGTTCCACTACACCGTGACAATAATGGAGCGATCATACGTGCTAAGGAACCAAGGTCTCACCGTAAATCCAAACACATAGAAAGGCGCTACCACATTATCGGAGAAATAGTTGGGCGGCGATGTAGCCATGCAGAAAATAGCATCAGCTGAAAATCCAGCTGATCCATTCACTAAGCCTATGTCACAGACTCAGTTAGACCGACATCTTGAGAAGATAGGTCTAAGATATTGTAATGAATGGCTCTAGGGCTAGTGGGAGATTGTTAGTAGTATGCCCTAGAGCATATCATTTAGTATGTATCTTGTACATATTTTTATTAATAAAAGGCATTTTCACTTTTCTGTTTACATAATATATTTATGTGTAATAGAAAAGGTCCATTGATATTTTGTTAGAAATATTATTCTTAAGTTGTTAAGAATATGAGTGACAATATTTCTAGCACAAAGTATCATAAATAGGTTCACAATCGAGGATACTTCATAATAAGGACATGACTTATCCAGAAATATTGTATTTATGTTTGTTCCCAAGTTATTTATATGAGATATAAATAAGATGGAATGGTGAGTCTCATGCCATATAACAAACATGATAGGCACTTATAAATGATAAGTAGGCCGAACCAGTGACACTTATGACAAGCACATGGAGTTTACTCTTGTCAATGTTTTGTCATAAATCATATCAGTGCATATAATCTTTAGACCGAGATAGAATGCTTATCTTGTATATAGGTAGTTTGAGTTTGATACTGCTTTCATACTTGTACTGTGTATGGGTATATAGGCATCTGTTGGCTCCTACTAGTTATATATGGAGGTAGGTGTTGATCAAGAAGGAATCTGTTCCTCTAAGTAAACAGAGATAAAATCCTATGTTCATTTAATTGTTCTTGATGTTTCAAGTTCCTGGCCAGGACAGATAGATTTATTCGAAAAGAGTTTCGATGAGAAAATCTTTTAATCAAGAACTGGAATTAAAAGAGAACATAATATTCATAGCAAATGGAGTTTGACATAAGCCATGACTCAAATTGAGTTGGGATTTTGTAATGAGAGATTCTAGTGCATGGTAACATATGATTATAGGTTCATTTAAGGTAAACTTTATTACTAATTGGGTGGCCATGGCATGCTATGCTAGGTGTTAACCATGGTCTATGAGGTTCATAAAATGATTTAGAGAAATCATTTATGGTAAGAAAGAGTTCTGATGATATCAAGAGTTGATATCATGTCTCATTGCCAATTAGTGATGAGCCTAGTAAGTCACACACATACACAAGTTATCACCTATTTAAATATGATTTAATTAATTAATTAAAGAGTTTAATTGATTAATTAAATATGTTTGGTTTGCAATTAAATTGCAAAGTCCCTAGCATGACTTGAAACCAAATCTAGATTATTGGATGTATAGTATAAGTTAAATTTATATTTAAAGTGTTTAAATATGAATTTAATTAATGAGAAATTAATTAATAGAGATTAATTAATTAATTTATATTTGATATAAATTAATTAGAAGAAGAAAAATAATTATTTTGGGTTAAGAACTCAAAATTAAGACACAGGGGCATTTTGGTCATTTCATTAGTGACACGTGGCACCATGAGATGGTGACACATGGGATTACACATAAGCTTGCCAAATATTTTTTAATCATGTAAGATGATTAAAATCAAGATTAAATATAGGTTTGACACTTGGCACAATGTGATTGGGTCACTTAAACCTAGAGCTAATCAAAGGGTGACATGTGGCAAGGGTTTAATGTGTTAACCTAGCTATTTAAGTGTTGTTATGAAAAGAAAAGCAACCAGCAGCCACTCCTCTCCTTTGTCACGCCACCTTGAGGCTTTTCATCTATTCTTCTTCATCTCTCATCAATTCAAAGAGATTAGCCATCAATCTCTTGAATTAAGAACACTAGAAATTGTTTCTAGTGTCATGTTTACATCTCTAATCTCTTAAAAGGCAGAACTTGAATTTCTAATTAATTGAAAAAGCTTCAGAAGCTGTTCAAGGGCTGTCATAGGTGTTCTTGGTGTGGACAAGCTAGAGGGACAACATCTGGTGTTCTGAAGACGAATCTCAAAGGCGCAGACACGCTGCAGTGCATCAAGAGGTTAGTGTAATCGTTCTTGATCCAATCTAGGGTTCTAAAATTAATCTGATTAATTTTAAAATCTTAAATGGCAAATACAGATCCAAAAACATATTAAAAGAGTTTTAATATGTTGTTTATCATTGAAATCAAATAGATAAAAATAAATCTTGCATGATGCATGTGACCCTAGGTGAAAATTTTTGAATTCAATGGTATAAGCTTGTGTTTTTCACGCTTCCGTTCCTTCATGGCCACGGTCCAGTTTTGAACCGGAACCAAACCAGAACCAGTTCGGTCAAAACCGGATCAAAACCGGTCAAAACCGGAACTGGCTTTGAACCGGACCAAAACCGTCCTTCTGCGGTTTGGTTCAGGTTCATTTTTTTTAATAACCGTGAATCGGCGGTTTCGAACCGGATTGAACCGACTATTTCGAACCGGATTAAACCGGCGATTTAAATATAAAAAAATCAATAAATATGTTACGTCACTCCTAATTCATTTATATATATCATTAATTCTCTATAAAATTATTCTCTGTATTTTCTTCAATTCTTAATATTTTTTCAATTTTTCTCAAATTCTCTAAATAATTATTTTATACACTCATTTTAATTTCCAATACTCTCTCAAATTTCCTACTTTATTATTTTATATACTTACTGAAATTTTTAATACTATCTCAATTACTTTGTTGTTACTTTAAATCCTCAATAAAATTTCCAATACCCTCTATTTTAATTTTTTTCTCTTTTACAATTTTTAATTATCAATTATTTTATAATTTTTTAAAAAAGGCAAGTAATAGAACTAGAAATTTTTATTCCTCTAAATTCTAAATGGATATATAGGCAAAATTAAATTCATACACTTTTTGCTAATTTCTTTAAAAAAAATTAATTTCATCTCTAATTTTTTAATCAGGGTCAAGTCTTTATTTATTAAATTTTTCTTAAAGATAAATTATTTTATTTCTTTTTTTTTTCTTATTTTATTTTGATTGAAAGATTTTTAAAAAAATAAAATATTTTTACAAATATAACTTAAATTTTGAATCAATAAAATTTTTCTCTAATTTTTTTTTGTTTAAACTACCCTTAAACTATCCCTAAACCGCTTCCAAACCGTCCTCCAAACTGTTTTGAACCTTTCTTTTTCGAACAGCCTTTCAAACCGTTTTAAATCAGGGCTCAAACCGGAACCGGCGGTTTAGGAACCGTCTTCCAAACCGTCCCCTAGCGGTTTGGTTCAGTTTCATGATTTTATTAAATCTAAATCGGTGGTTCAGGAATCGTAACCAGCGATTCCTGAACCGTGGCCACCCCTACATGTATAAAACAAAATGGCATACACCGTGACATAAACACACAAAAATCAATAAATCTCTATAAAATATGTTACCTTTACCCCACCTTTGTCGACAACAATCCAACACCCAGGGACCACACTCTACACCCTAGGAATTATTAGTACCAAAGTTAATATCTCCTTCCTTTTTTTGCAAGATTATCCTTAAGTACAATGTGATAGTCGAGTGACAGAAAGTTTTCGGGTAAATAATGAAGCTTTTGATTGTGAAGAGGACAAAATCTCCTTGTGGGACAGAGAGGATTTGGGGAAAGGGTTTTTTTTTTCAATTCATGAGGTTACAAGGGCGCACGTTATTAAGGGCAAAATGAGATTTTAAAAAATTTCTCTCCTTTTATATAGAAAAGAGGATGAAAAATACTCACCCCCTTATTAGTCATTTTATACATTAACAATAATAATTAGATAAAATTTTATCAAACACTTAATATAAATAAATTATCATCAGAGGTTAGATCGGTTTGATTCACTTATAAATATATTTTGATATAAACCTGTTTCTAAACTGGAATGAACCACTTGATTAACTGGTGAACAGATAAATCCGATCTGATTTCTCCTTAAAAGAAATTGCTTGGGAAGCTGCGACGAGAATTTTAGCCCTGTTTGAATTGTCACTTTTCCGTGTGCCTTCCACTCAATCGCAACATGAATGTTTCGATTTCAACAATTAACTTAAAATAATTATAAAATAAACCTTATTTCACTAATTTCTAATTTAAATAATTAATAGTACTAATAATTTATGTTATTAGTAAAATAATATGAATTTTTTTTACTTTAATATTTTTCATGTTTATTGTTCTATAAAATTTTAATATATTAATTTATTTTTTATTGAAAGATTAAATTATAATTTATCATAATAATTTCTAAGTAATTTCTTTTATTTGTTAATGGCATATCAAACCGATGTACTTTTTTATTAAGAAATTGAACCGACAATTGCGTAGAACTGCAAGATAACTTTTTGTAATTTCTCGTTTATGTTTGAACTTTTTAACTCAATTAATTAATTTTATATATATATATGCACCACTGTTCCATTATCATACACAACCATTCAAATTTAATTTTATAAAATTACAACTAATTTTAAAACTTTAATTTCAATTCAATCAAAACCTTAATAATAATAATAATAATAATAATAATCCGCTTTATTAACTTTTCTGTGTGCCTTTCCACTTAACCACAAAATGAATGTTGCGATTTCAACTATTAACTTAAAATAATTATAAAATAAATCTAATTTCACAAACTTCTAATTTAAATAATTAATACTATTAATAATTTATATTATTAGTATATTAATATGAATTTTTTTTACTTTAATATTTATAAAATACAAAATAATTTTCTCTTTTCAAAAATAAAAGTTATTTTTCTTAAAAATGATTTAATATTTTTCTTTAATTAAAAAAATATTTTTCGTTGATCAAATTTTCTGAGTGCCTCAAACTCTAAAAAATGTAGAAAATATTTTTTTAAAATAAAGAGAGCCTTAATATATTAAAATTTATTTTTCATTATATAAATTTACTTTTTTATTTGAGTAAAACATGTCTATTTTATTTTATTCTTCAATAAAATTACTTTTTTTAATCATTAAATAACAAATCAGATTGCGGAATTATATTAAATACTGTTACAAAAATTAAATTTAAGTAACGTAGTAATATACTTAAAAAATTAAGATGCTAATCAAGAAGCATTTAAAAAAAAGACAAATTTCATGTAAAGTATTTTAATGGCAAAATGTTCAATTTAGCGGTGGTACTTATCGGGAAAGTTTAATTTAGCCCATGTTTAACTCTTTGTTTAATTTAGCCCAAAAATTTTAATTCAAGATTAATTTAGCCTAAAACTTCAAATTTATGAGCTAAATTTTTATTTTTTGAATTAAATCAAAAATTAAAAAGTCTAATTTCTTGATTTTGGGATTAATTTCTCGATTTCTTGATTTAAGTCCAAAAATTAAGAAGTTTAATTTCTTAATTTTCTTGATTTTTAGACTAAAATGAGTTTAAATTGAATTTTTTATACTAAATTAGACAAAAAAAAATTAAAAATGAATTAAATTAAAATTTTCCAATAAACACAGAAGTAGAATTGAGCCTTAATCCTCATTTTAATCAATGAAATTTTAAGATAAATATATTTCTCTAAATAGTTATAGGAACACTGAATAATAACTCTTGAGCTTAATATATTATTTATTTTAAATCTTGCTAGATTTTTTCAGAGTTACCTCCGAAATTCCTAATTTTACATTGTCAAACTCTTCCTTCTTCCTCTCATGAAACAGGGCAATTATTGCACACAATTACTCAATTTTATAATTATTTTTATAAAAATTATTAAATTTTAATTTTTTTATAAAACTCACTGAATTTTAATTTAATTTCATAAAAATTAGTGTAATCAGAAATTATATTATAAATATTAATAATTGTATGTATATTAAACCTAAAAGATTCAGTTCAGTTTTTTTCTTTCTCTGAATAAAAAAATAATTCAATCAATGAGGCTGGCAATTTCAAAGAAGCAAAGTAATAATGGGTAAGAAACTTGGCAAATTTCAAAGGCATTAGAATTCATATTGTATTGAAATCTATACCTATATAATCTGTATATACATAAAACTCTATTAGATTTGTCTATTTTACCCATTTTCTCCTAATAATTTTACAACATTGACTATATATGACGGACACAGTTTACAAATAGAATGGTTTATTGACTTTAATGAAGCCACTTGCATAGAAGAGGACAACATAAGCTATCAACTCTCACGTACTGGCATCACATATTTGATAAAATGCTTCCAAAAGGTTAATTGATGAAACTTTGTTCTTTGTGCATACCTTTGAATATTGTTTAATGGAGAGATTTGTGAGCTTTGATATCACAAATATATATTCTTCTGGCACTTGGTTGATTGGAGTGTAGTCAAGTTATAATATTGGTTTTGCAGTTTTCAACATTAAATTTAAGTCATTTTTATCATATCAACTGTGTTAATCTCTATTGAAACTTCCTATTTTATTTTATTTTTTAAAATTTTAAAACTTTTTAAAATGACGCATGTATATTTTTCAGATGAATGATCATTTACAAAAGCATCGTATTACGTGTATAAAAATTTCTTAAGCACCCGCAAAAAAGAAAAAGTTTTTACTTATTGATATGCGCTTTAGACTCAATAAACTTTCTCATAAATAACACTGTGTTAAAGAATTTCGCCCTTCGCATCATTGTCTAGCAGCTAAAAGATTATTGATTGAGCTGCTAAGAAAAATATGTATTTACATTGTCATTGATTTTCAAGTCCTTATTTCTTTTTTCTTCCCTCATGGAAAAACTAAGAAGATGAATAGAGATAATTATAGCTTGCTACAATAATTGAATTTGACAACAGACGATTGAATTCCTAAATTTTGAATAGCATGAACTAATTGGGATTCCATTAATATTAAGTTAGATAAACAAATTATCAATTTTGATATGCTGCTTTATTTTAACATATCGACAATGATTATATTCATGCAACGCAGAGGTATAAAAGCCTAATTTTATACATTTTCAATTAACATACAAATCTAAATTTATACTTATTCTAATAAATATATCTATCTAAAGAACCCACAATGTACTTTTATACAAATGAGGTATGTTGCACATAATTAACCAAAGGCTTACTGGTTATGAGGAGTTACGTGTTGAAATGGTTTTAAAATCAGATTAATTGATCATTGAAACAAGTTATTAACTATTTCACCGATTTGAAAAGGTTGAAGCAATTTGATTAAGTAAAAAAGTTGGATAAAAATAATTTATAAGTTGAAAATTTTTATTTTTTAGTGTTAATTAAAATAAATAAACCGAAGTAGACCAAACCTTTTGCCTGCTCTAATTCATAATTTAAGTGTTCGAAAGGGGAATTGTAAAACGAATCTGGGCGGTGAATTTTTATCCTTTATTTGAAACGTAGAATTTTATAAAATTTCAATTTAATTAATTTTTTTATTAATTTTAATACTAATTCTTTTTAATTTAAAAAAATTATTTAAAAAAAATAAAATTTAAAAATGATTTTATGAGAATTTAATTGAATTTTTTTCTTATAAATGATTTATTTCAAAGGAAGCTTATATGACATTGTTTTATCTCATATACGTAGAAGAATTAATTTTCTATTTTTTTTTCAAAAAAAAGAAAAATTTTAACTGGGCACGGCAGGTGAGTTCATTAAGGTATCCCTGTATTTTAAAAAATACTATTATTTAGCAATTATATTTTAGTGAAACTAATTAGTTGATTCATATATTTTGAAAAATATGTTCTCAGACAAAAATATAAATTTTGTTTTATGGAGACTAAATCTTAATTTATATATATATTTTTTAATTTTTTGGACATCATTTTTATGTTTTCTCTTCTTAGAGATAATTTTCCTTAATTATTTAGAATTCTTCTTAGAAATAATTTTCCTTAATTATTTAGTAATTTAAAGAAATTAATTAACTTTTTTGTATAGATATTGTACATTATTTTTATTGACAGATAAAAACAAGAAGAGAATAAGGGGGAGAAAGATATGGGTATAAAGGAAAAGAAATATGGAAAGAAAAATAAGAAATGACAAGAAAAAAAAAAGAGGGAAGAGAATTAGGGTAGTTTAGGTATAAAAAAATAATTATGAAACTAAATAGTTAACATAGTCAAATTATAAGGACTAACTAATTAGTTTCATTAAAATAAATGATTAAATAGGTTGATCAATATTGACCAATAAAAAATTTGATGGAAGGACTAAATAGTTTAACGGAAGTTTTTACAGGACTAAATTGTATATTTTTTAAAATACAGAGATCAAGTAGTTAATTTTATTAAAATATATGGATTAAATAATAATTTTTCTTTTTTATTTGTTATAAAGTTACTTCATATATATTATAAAATAAGGCTAAAGAAAATAATTTAGTGAAGAAAAAAATATTGAGAAAGAAGAATAATATCCATATTTCATTTCTTTTCAACTGTGTAAAATATCAACCACAATGCCTTTATTTATAGTGTATTTCGTATGCGTATAGATTGCTGAATAAAATACACATGAATTAGCATTAAATTCATTAGGAGTAGAAGGATATGGGCTTTCTACCATGCAAGCAAAGGGGAAAAATGAACAAGAAAGGGGTAAGTCAGAGATTAAATATCAAAAGAGGTGAAGTTGTGCTGAGTGGAAAATTTTGGCTTTGAGACAGTAGTCATACTAGCGTGCAAATGGAGGACGTTCTCATAGCAACATCCGGTTGGGGTGCAGAGATTCTCTGACAGACGCAATTAGGTTTGAAAGCTATTAATATTAGCGTGTGGCAACTTAAAAATAATATTAAACAAAATTATTTTTCTAAATCATAAAATTGTAATATATATATATATATATATACATATATATATATATATATATATATATATATACATATATATATATATATATATATATATATTCTTTGTAACGAAAACTATTCATAAAATAAGAAAATGTGAGTGAATTATTGTATATGATCTGTTCAATTGATTGTTACAATGCTTGCATTACCATCATTTTTTTTCCTCCTGAATCCTTCCCTTTTGATGCTTCAATTAGATTGATTCAATATTGGCTTTGTTGATGGATCTTTTTATCTATGTTGTCATTCTTATTTAATTTTGAGATATGGTTTCTCTGTTGGCTGTAGAGGCGAAGCCTAGGTGGGCTCAGAGGAGCCCTTGGCCCCCAAACAATGTTATAAATATTTTTTAAGTATATTAAAATTTAATTTATTATTAATTAATCTCTTAAATTTTTTATTGGCCTCTGAAAATTTTATAAAATGTTTTAAATAGGTCTAATAAATTTTAAATTTTAATCAATTGCCCCTGAAATTTTCTATTGCTGCCTAATAATTTATAATTATTTATTATGATTTAAATTGAAGAATTAAAATTACTTATTTATATTAAATGAGTACAAAAAATGATTAAAAATTAAGACTAATTGGATATAAAAGGCCAAACATTTTCATTAATTGGTAATTACATCCAAATGTTTAATTTTGGAATACATATACCAACCTTTAAAGTTGGGAGCAATTTTATCCAAATCTCACAATCTTAAATTTCATTTTGTTAACCACAACAAAATGGATTAACTATAAATTGCTTTTTGGCTTCTTTTTGTTATTAATTGCTACTCCAAGTGGAAAAAATTCAAAATCTCCCAAATTGATTTTGAGATTTTAGCTATAATTGCTCTCAACCTCAAAGGTTGGTATATGTGGTCCAAATTAGAACGTTTGTATATAATTGCCAATTAGCAAAAACTAGCAAAAATTAATTATTCAAACTTTTGTATTTGCAATTTAAGATTTGATTGGTAGTTGTTTGCTGTGTAAAATCCTACAAGTGCATGGATAGTTAACAAGTTATAAAATGATAAGTAGAGTATTGTTCTCGCGATGATCGTGTTGAATACCAAACTATAGTGATTTTAATTATTTATACGACTGGATTTTAGTCATGGTTAAATTTAAAAGCGATTTTTAAAACCTAATTTATCAAATAATAAGAATTAAAGAAAATGAAAACTAACAACTAACAGGTATAATATTCTTGGAATAGAGTTTCACTATGTCAACTCACTGTAACCCAAGACTTAACACAATCATGGATGACAGTGCTTTGAAGGTGAATTATCCTAAATATCTACTATATTCTCTCAAGGCACAAAAGACGTATTAGAATTAAAATCATGCATATTTTCATGGTATCAAATTAATTGAAACCCATTATGTTCTTTGATATTCAGTTTACTCTAGAAGGATTTAAGCCTATCTCTAGATCATAAATGCTAAGTTCAATTACTAGAGATCCAATATCAAAGTTCATCTTTCAATCCTTCATTCAATATCTAAAATCAAGCAATTATGGGATCTAAACATAATGGAAGCATTGTGCTCACTATAATTGAATCAAAAGCAAATATCAGTACATTGATTAAGTAAAATTAAATTAAAACCATAGTTGAAGTTGAAGAGCTAAAGCCCTAACCCTAGAATGAAGAAAACTAATAACTCATGGTTGAAATTAACAACCAAGTTCATCAAATAAGAGAAACAAGACATGAGAAAAATAGAAATAGAAAAAATCCATAAGAGATTTGCAGCCTTGATCTTGTGAAACTTCGGTTTGAATCTCTCATTGTGCAGAAAAAGTGCATATTCTCAAGCTTGATCTCCCATGTGAATCTCTTGGAAGAAAGTTAGGTCATTCCCTAGTAAAACTCTAACTTCATATATTTATATCTGATGAAAAACTCTTATTTTGAAACCTTAAAAACCCTAAAAAACTTTCAAGAAAGGAAGGGAAACAAGAAAAGTCGGATCTAGATTTTTACCTCTGAGGAGTTACAAAGGTTGTGTAATTCGTTTAATTACACTGCCCTACCATATGTAAGTCTGTACCTTTTTAATTCTTGAAGATTCTTCAACATAGAAGGTTACGTGGGCCATGTAATTATTACATGGGCCGTATAATTTTATGCCTTCAGGAAAACGGGTTGTCTTATTGATTGTATGCCCCATATAATTCTAAATGGCCTCAAATTTGTATTTTAATGCTCTAACTGTTTTCCAATTCCATCTATGTCTTCTCGAACCATCGAAACATACCTGATAAGATCCAAAACCCAAGGGATAGACTCAATTAAAACAAATTGCAAAAGATCACTAAAAACACATGAAAATAAAACAATAAGTAACTGAATATAAACAAAATGTAATGAATATGATTCATAAATGCCTCTATGATGTGACTACATCATTGCTATTTAAAAATTAAATATAAATCTATCTAATAATTTCTTTTCATATAATATCAAATCACATGTGATTTTTTCAATTTATATTTTTGCTCTCCTTCTGTTTGGAATCAATACAAAATGCAATGACTATGATTCCTAAATGCCTTATTTAGCTTTCTATCCTTTATGTTATTCAAATTTAAAAATTATTTTATTTACATTAGTACAAGCAGAAAAACTAGTAATCTAAAAACTCTCATGTAAATTTTGGATTGATTAATTTAAATGTACATTTTTTGTGCAACGGGATTTGGGTAGCTCTATTTCATTTTTGTGGCTCTTCTATATAATGTCTTTGGGTTTTCTTGATATGAAATTACTCAGATCAAATTTCAGTTTTTGCTTTAATGTTAGATCTTTTATTGTTAGCCTAGGTTTTGACATTGTAATTGGATCTTTAAATGGGTTCCTCATGTTGCTGCTCGGCTATTTTCTCATGGGGATTGGTTTTGGAGTTTGTGCATTGGGGCCTTGCTTCAAGTCTACGGAAGTGGGCTACTCGTTGTTTGCTTGGGTTTGTTGTTCTTTTTATCTATTGTTGTTGTCAATACTCTTATAGTTTGCGGTTGCTCCATTTGTCCTTTTTATTCTTAGGCCACCACTGTTATAGACTTGCTATAGCAATGAAAACCTTTATTGCTTTTCTCTTTTTTCTTTTGATAAAATTATTTGCCTATAAAAAAATTATGCATTTATTATTGTCTAATATGTTTACTTTGTTATTTTATTTATTTCTAATTTTTCATCTCTTTTATTTTAATTTTATTGTGAAATTTATTATTTAATTCCTAAATTAATCACTAATCACTATTTGGTTCCTAAATTATAAAAATTGAACGATTTACTCCTTAAATTCCAAAAAAATTTTGGAAATTTAATCCTAAGTTTTTGCTTCTATAAAAATTAAGAGTCCCTCCATTAATTTGCCGTTAATATTAAGTGAAAAGACAAAAATACTCAACCTAAAGGCCTCCCAAGTCCCACCGTTTAAATCCTTCAATTCTGCCCTTTTTTCTTCTTCAATCACAACCCTTTCTGCTCACGATCTAAACTCAATTCCTTTCTTCCACACAATATATATATATATAATCAATTCCTTTCTCTTCCCCTGCGGCCACCATCATTTCTCATCTTTGTGTACCACCACCATTTCAAGACTCCTAGCAACTTTGAACCCACAAGTCCCATTTTGTTCCCATCCTCCATAATCTAGTTCAGTCCATAACATTAGGGACCACAGGTGGGAGGCAGGTGAAACCATGACTTTGAAGCCATTACAAAAGGCAAGGGAAGAGCACACCTATTTCTCCCTCATTGTCCATGAAATCGTCGGCATTCTCCATCTGTGATTCAGTCAGTCCAGTTTCTTTGAGGATTGGGCATCCATAGTACGTTACCTGACTTACACAGAGGCAAGAGGATGGCCAAAGTGAGCATGGCAGTGCTCCCGAATTTGATGAAGCTACTATTAAAGGTGATGATTCAATGTTAGTATTGGTTATACTAGGAATTTATTGGTGGGTAATTGATGGATTTGGTAGGTTGTGTTGGGTAATTGCTGGATGTGGTAGGTTGCACTAAGTAATTTCTACTGTAATTGCTGGAGGATGGCCAAATGTGCTGGATTTTTCTCCTGTAATGGCTAAGTTTATTGAGTAATTTTTGTAATTGTTAGATTTATTGAGTAATTGGTGGAATTCAACAGCAAATTGTGGCTGTATACTTGATGATTCTCCTTTCTATTTTTAATTAATAAATCATGAAACTGTATTTGTATAATTGATGATTTTCTCTTTATCATGATTCTCCATCCTCTCCATTTTTAATCAGTAAATAGTAAAATTGTGATTTTATAATTCATGAAATTGGGTAATTGTGCTTGTATAACTGAGTTTGTATGTGAATAATGGGATGAATGCTTGGTTTGGCATTGTTTGGGCAGAAATGTGAGAGAGAAGAGATTGATTGAGATAAGGAAAGAAAAAAATTGGGGGGAGAGAGAGAGAGAGAGAGAGAGAGAGAGAGAGAGAGAGAGAGAGAGAGAGAGAGAGAGTAAAGGGTAATTTCATCATCTAGAAATTTTCTCTCTCATTGGACCACCACTGAAATTAGTAAGACTATAGAATGGTCGAAAGGACCATAACAGAAGCAAAGTCACGACTAAGTCATTCAATTTTCAAAATACGTGGACCAAATGGTTTTCAAAATATGTGGAGCAGATGGTGATTAGTGGTAAAATTCACTAAATAGTAAATTTTCCAATCTTTATTTAAATATTATATAATTATATCATATAGTCTAACTATTTAGGGTTTATTATGAATTTTATATGCAAGAATTTGGCATAATACTTTGATTTTAAATGATTTTCTATAATTTTAATAATAATATTTAATTTATAATTATTCTTTTATTAATAATAAATATTATTTATTATTTTGTATAAATAAAAATAATTATAAATATTGAATTTTTTTTATTTCCATTAAGTTAAATTTTCTCTCAATTTTAATTCAATTCGATTAATATTTTAGAGTTGGTTCAAAAATTAGTTAGTAAAAAATTCAGTTTGATTTAATTCGATTAACCAAATGCATACCCTTGATTTGCCCCTCCAATGAAATTTTTGTAGCTCCACCAACTCTGTACCTTCACTCTCATCACTCGGATTTTCATTTAATTCTATAGAACGTTTGCTTTCTTCTAGTCTTCTTCCAAACATCATATTAAGAATTATTAGAAATTGATTTTTCAGATAGATAACTTTGCTTCAATGGAAAATAATCGAGCTCATAAAGAAAAAGCGATTGTGGATTGCTGAGAACACGTTGGCAGCGATTGCTCTGTTGTTTATAAAAGGAAGATGAGTTATTATAGGCTTAAAAAGATGAGTGGTGTCCTTTAGAGGCTAGAAGAGAAAATTGAAATTTTGGCTTTAGATAAATGCTGGTACGTACATGCAAATGACTTTTTCAAGAAATGAAAATTTAAAAAGACGTTTTTAGCATCAAATTATCTTCTATTGAAAATAAAATCCAACCAAAGTATAGAACTAATTGAGTCAAATCAAACCAAAATAAATTAGAACTAATTGAGTCAAATCAAACCAAAATAAATTGGTTCAATTCATTTCAATTCGTTGGTTCTTCAAATCTTAATAACCAAAACAAAACAAACCCGATATTACAGATCACAAGAATTGAAACAAATCAAACATAAATCTTTAGATTTCAAAGTAAACCCAACACTTCAGATCAAAATAAATTACCAATACATCTCCAAATAACAAAATCACAAGAGATAGAAAAGGGCTGGCATCGCAAACGACTCTAGAAATGAACTAGCGAGATGGAGAAGGTTGGGGTTAGCGTAGCGTGAGTATGGAAGATGCCATTGGAGTCATGAGATGGGCTTGTGAGACTCACCAGATCAGAAAGTTGATGCCCAAAACAAATGAGACTCGATAGATCAGAAAGTTAATGCCCAAATTTGGAAGATGTCGATGCAGCGTATAGGTGGCAATACAGAGCCTCAAGCCAGTTCAATTCACAGATGCTACTTGGGAGACTCTTGAGCCTTTCACATCTGCCCAAATTGAACTCAACAAGTGAATCATGACAACCATTTGATGAGGGCAATATTTCTGAACTTCCTATAATCTGCAGAAACATGATGAGATTCGGGCAGTAATTGATATCAAGGTTAATAAAAGTATTGCAATGTGTTACAATTTTGAGATTTTTCTAGAAGACGTAAGATCACTTTTTGTTTTTTTGTAATCTTTAAAGTTCTACTGTCAAATTTGTTAGGTGCAATTGTATGTCTCTCCTTGATTTAAAAAGATTGATTAGAAAGAAGTTGAAACTTGTTGTAGTAGATATGGACCATGCTTTTTATAATATTTTTATTGCTATATACGCAGCCTAATCTAATGAAATCAATATGTGAACTATGCATTTTCAATCTTGTGTTGTGTGAGGTAGAGAACCTCTGTTCTCTTTGTAAGTTTGCTATGAGAAAATCCAACAAATGGTATTAAAGCTTCCATTTTAAGGGGCCTATGTCTATCTTTGTGAGTTTTAAGAGGGATTTAGAAGTTGTTTCACCAAAAATTTGAGAGGTTATCCACAAAATATCCTCTAGCAATGGTTTATTTCCTGCTCCACTTATTTTTACAAGTGAAAAATATAATTTTTAGGCCGTAAAAATAAAAGCATTTTTTAGAGCTCATGAGTTGTGGGATGTGGTAGATACTAGAAAAGATCCAGTACCTTTACCACCAAATCTAACCTTGGCATAAATCAAATATGGTAGTGATGAATGTGCCAAGAAATACAAGGCTTTAACTTTCATTTATCAAGCTGTCTCAAATTCAATCTTTCCAAGAATAGTTGGTGCTTAAATAGCCAAGGAAGCTTAGGACAAGCTCAGAGAAGAGTTCCAAGTGAGTGAAAAGGTGAAATCAGTCAAATTGCACACTCTTAAAAGGGAAATTGAGATGCTCAAAATGAAGGATGGTGAATCAATCAAAAAATACTCTACCAAATTGATAGAGACTGTGAAACAAATGAGGCTTTTTTGAGAATATTTTCCAGATGGAAAATGTAGAGAATATTATGATTTCTTTGCCAGGCAAGTTTGAAACAAAAATTTCTGCAATTGAAAAGTCATGGGATGTGGAGAGACTCACAATTGCAGAGTTAATTAGCGAACTTTAGGCTCAAGAGCAAAGAACTTCAATAAGAAATGAAGAAGTTATTGAAGGAGCCTTCCAAGCTTTCTGAGCCAAGAATAAAGAAAAAACTTCATCAAGCACAAAGGAGAATGAAGCTAAAAAACAGAGATGATAGTGGGAAAAGAAAATTTCCACCTTGTGGTACTTATGGGAAGACAAAACATAGTAAAAATAGATACTGGACAAGGGCTCAATGCAATTTTTGCAAGAAGCAAGGTCAAATTAAAAGGTTTTTCAAAGCAAAGCAAAATCAATATCAAAAGCAACCTGCTCAACAAGCCAATTTCAGTGAAGATCAACAAGAAGCTGAAGAATCTTTATTTGTTGCATTTCAAGTGTGTGAGTCAACAAAGAAATATATTTATAATGTTGACAGTGGCTATACAAATAACATGGCCAATGATGCAAGTTTTTTCAATTTTTTGGATAGATTTGTCAATACTAAAGTGAGAATGGGAAATGGAGAAATTGTACAAGCTAAAGGAAAATGTTCAATTTCACTCCAAACGAAGAAATGTATGAAGCTCATTTCTGATGTTTTGCTTACTCCAAAGCTTGATCAAAATCTTCTTGGTATTGCACAAATGATAAAGAAGGGATACTCTATGGTATTTAAAATGGATTTTCATTCCATTTATGACTCACACGACTATAAGGCTATTGAAACAAGATTGGAGAATAATAGCTTTGTTTTAAATTTGAAATATGATGTATTTAGTGTTGTAGCTAATGAAATACTTGATTGTGATAAAGGTGAAAGTGAAAAGAAAATTTTAGTACAAAAAAGTGATTCTGCAGGTGTTGAAACAAAAGAAGGGTGGTGCAAAGTAGTTGTTTCTAATGCTATTTTTGATGTTAAAGACTCAAAATTAGATGTTTGCTAAAATGAAATCAAGGAGGAGTTCAAAAAGATTAAACTAGCTATAAAATTTCAAAATGAGAACAGTAGGAGAATGGTTATTGCCTCAAGAACAAATCAAGTTATTTGATTCAAGAAGAGTTTAGTTAAGCAAGCTAAAGTTTCTTATGTTTCCAGCAATAAAAAAATATGTTGTTTCAGTTGCAAGAAGTCATTTTAAGTATGGGA
Organism: Hevea brasiliensis; assembly: GCF_030052815.1. Lineage (NCBI taxonomy): Eukaryota > Viridiplantae > Streptophyta > Magnoliopsida > Malpighiales > Euphorbiaceae > Hevea > Hevea brasiliensis. The sequence continues at coordinate 19,343,959 of NC_079504.1, forward strand.
GAATCAAGCAAGGTGATGTGAAGTTTCATATAATTAAAGAAGCTAAGAAGAATTATTTTGTGGAGCCTTGGGAACAGGATCACCATCTACAATAATTAATATTGGTTTGGTCAATTTGGGAGTAGTTTTCCCTACTTCTCTTGTTGTTGATGTTTGTTTCTATCACTCACTCTAGGAAATCTAGATTGAAAATAGCTCAGCTTGGATGATGCAAGGATTGCATTCTTGTGACTCATCTTTGGTATACAACAATTGGACTCCACACATATTCAGCTTTAATTGAACAAACTCTTTTGAGAAGTTCCAATTTCACTTTGAATTCAAAATTAGGCTTTGTTGACATTGCAACGATTTTGTTTAAGCCAATTATTTAGCTCACAACTTGAATTACAATTGTGCTAAAAGAACAAATGGTTTGATTCAAGGACAGCCTCCGAAGGCCATAAAATACCACTGATGTCAACCCTCTTTATTACCTTTAGAGATTTTGAAGTGGCATTCACATGTAAAGGTGTAACAATAATCTAGTGAAATAGTATATTTGAATTCCAAAATAACACAAAAAGAAAAAACTAAGAACACAGAATTAAAGCAAGATGGAGGGAGCAAAATATCTATTGAAGATCCTAAGTTTTGATAGCTGAACCATTCTAGAATTTCACTTCTAGGTAAACCAAAAGAAGAATTAGAGAAATCTTATTTTTAACTCTTCAATATGAAAAGGGGATGTAACAGAAAAGAAAATAAGATCTTAATATATAGGCCTTACTAGGAAGGCAAGAAAGAGAGAGAGGGAATAAAGAGAGGCTTGATGTACTGTAAGCCATGACTCTTTCTTCAATTATGAGTTGCACATCTGCCATATTGTTGTCACGTAAATTCTTATCCAAAGTTATGCAATTAGAATAATTGATCCTATAATAATTTCCCACTCTTCTTTGTGTTCTTCCATAGGTGCAACGTATGAAGTTGATACTGCACTTTCTAGCGATGTCCAATTTATTGCACTAAAATGTTGTAGTTGGCATGGAAGCTCTAGCAAACCTTGGAGTCTCTTACAATTGTGTAGATATAAACTTCTTAATGATGAAAAGATATAATATCAATGGGGATTTCTGCAATTGCAGTACCATTTAGATCTAGCACTATTTAAATAAATTTTAGTATTTTTAAAACCATTTGATGTTGCCTAGTATTCTCGATCACCAAATGAACGTGATTGGATCTTGAGTTACCTAAAATCAAAAATAGGGCGAAGTTGGCGACCTAATGGCAGTCACTCTAATGCCCAAGTTAGATAGTGCTTTTACAATGCTTTTGGAAAGCAATGTAATAATGAAAGCATAAAGTTCAATGTAAAATATACCTGTGTAGGCACCGGATGCTTATTTATGATATGTTGAGAAATAATACAGCGCTAAACATGGAATTTTGTTGGTTAATGCCATGTTATTAGCTTTCGTATGCTACAGAACCATATCCTATCAATGCAATTTTAGACGGTGATCGCAGTTATCATTACATGCCATAATGAGTTGGGGTCTTGACCGATCTTCTTATGCTCGAAAATAATGTCCTTTAGTTAACCATTTGGTTATCTGCACATGGTCTTCCTAATTAGAGTAACCGATCTTTGTTAGGTTGGGTCAAGCAAGCATGCTAGCTTAATAAGGATCAAGTCGAATTAGATCAGAATTAGGGATGAACTATATCATTAGTCCCCTCTAATTAGAATCTTTAGGTTTAGTATGGTGGACAATTGTGCCTCGAGAGTGATGCAACACATGTTGAGCTATTATGATGATATTGATGGTGTGAGCAGCTATTTCTGTTAACACAAAACGCCAAATTGCCTTATTTTGGTGTTAGAGACACTTTGGCAACAGATTTCAAATTTCATGCATTAATTGCAACACCTATAAATGTGACCTTGTGAGAAAAAAACTTCATTTTGGTTTGCTTTGTATTTTCACTTGGTATTATAATCTAAAAATTTCTATTCTTCTCTGTTATGCTTCCAATAAGGCTCTGTCAAGCATAATCAAGGGTAAAAACTACTTTCCATACTATTTTCTTTCTGTATTCCTTATTTTCAACCAAAATGAATGAGAGGGACAACTAGGAGACCTAAGCAACTATGTTCATGAGATACTCTCAAAGCTATGACAAGCTGGAGAGGATAAAAGTAGTAGTACACTCATTATCAAAAGCTACAGCAGAGGAGGTTAGCACCAGTGCTGGCAATAGTAATGAAGTGGCACCTAAGTCCACAGATTCCATTGAAAAGACAGATAGCTATAAAGAAGTAAGAAATGTTGCTATAAGGGGTGGGGTTAGTCATTCAAGAAAAAATGCAGTCGAGCTCCCTGGTTATAGATGAGATCGCCTAGGAAATAGGCCCGATCAAATTGTCAGTGCTGATAACGAGCTACTTTATCCTCAAAGAACTTTATGAGGCTGAAGCTTGTGATGATACCCTAGGGTTGATCATCACTTCGAAGGAGGAGATCAGATCATTATATATAAAGAACAATTAAAGGCTAGCTTGAGATTGTGTTTAGATCCTTTTTACATCCAGATACTTCAATATCATCAGTTGTCGATCATGTAGCTCCATTTGAACTCATGAAGATTATTGGTGGGCTTTTAAGCAATGTATCAAGCTAAACAGTTATAGTCTCAAAGATGATTTTTGCCAATCTATATCGTCTAGGTACAAAGAAAAATGAGGAGGCAAAGAAGAATGATGAATTTTGATTTTTTCAAGCTAGCCCAAATTGCCAGCTATTTTCTAAGCTCCCATTTTCACTTAAGAACTAGGAAGGACAATTTTTTATTCTCCACAGTAAGGAAAGGAATGGGTGGGAAGGAATCCTAGGGAATTGGAATTACATAATTGATAAAAAATAAGGGTGTTCCTAAAGTGAACTTAGTCGAAGAAGTTTCTATGGTTGAACTCAAAGACCATTACCATTCAAAGAGAGATTGATATATGGTTTCTAATATGGTGAAGGCTAAACTGAATTGGTGGTTTAGTACTTATATGGCTAAAACTAAGACCACTATGGAACTAGCTAAATTCGAACCCACAAAGGGTAATTTTCCTAATCCTTAACCTCTAATCACCGGTGCTTATTGATTGTGTTTCTCATGCAAGGATGGCGGGCTCTTCAATTGATAAGAATATGAAGACTCAATAAGACAAGGAGACCACCTAGATTATTCTAGAGGTGAAAAAAAAGAAAGCTATTGAAGCTAGCAGAATGAATCCTCCCCCCTCTAAGATGATTAGGGTCGAAGACCCTTCTGTTCCTGTAATTCCTTAAGTGGTGCAAATTCAAATGGTATCACCACCTGGGCCAATTTGATCTACTAATAATCCCCATCCTCCTATGGCTCCTATAGCAAGGGGAACTATACTTGGCAGAGTGATTCTGATCTCTATGGCTCCCCAAATCCTCACTTAGTCCATTTAGGAAAACCAAATTGTTTAAGGTAACAAAAATTCACTCGAGTGGCAAGTGTTGTTGTTTGCCTATTCGAGGATTGGAAATGGTACAAGCCTGAAAGTATTGAAGACCTACTTCTCCACTCTAGCAGCCTGAAATTGGACGCCATTACATCTAATATGGTGAGGGAGACGGTTTGTTAACTGAGGGGAGTAATGAATAAAACTATCCAAGAAGGGATGGGTCTAAAAGCTCATTTGGCTAGCCACATCGCCCAGCTAGAGGTTATCAATAGGAACCTGAAGTCCGTAGAGGCCATAATTACCCAGTTCTATAAGGATCTTAGAATTGAGAAAGTGAGCTACAAGGCTGAGAAAGTTAAGGTAACTGAGCTTGAACAATGCCTAAAAGCTCTAGGAACCAAAGCCAACGTCCAAGTGGCATCTGTTTATGTAGAGGCGCATAGTGACCTCTTAAAGGAGTCGGTGAAAAGATACCCAAATGAGGACTTCACCTGCATGGACAACCTAGCTTTAGGGGGGAGGGGAGTGATGAAGAGACTAAAGTAGTTTATGGGTCTTAGGAGCCTTCTGTAACTGATCAAACCAATACTGATCACCACACATCTTAGCCTATAAAAATTTAGGTTGTAAAAATTTTTAAAGTAAAGAAGTTCCTTTTTTTTTCCTCATTTCGACCTTGGACTTGAATTCTTTTGATATTTTCTCTCCAATCTCTATTCAAATCTTATTTCAATATACCATACCAATATCCAAACCTAAAGATAAATGAATCAACGATCATAAATGATCGAGGTAATTGCTTTCAAGCTGTAATATAAATTTTAAAATATATCTTCATAAATGCTTAGATTTAGCTTGCAACACATGTTGTTTTTGTGCTGAACTAATTGTGCAGTCTTTATCAAATTAGTGCCTTTGGAAATTATAATTAGTTTTTTAAAGGTGCCAAGCAAAAGGTCACCCATTTGATCCTTTAGGCTCAAAGGTGTGATAAGTCACATAAGTGCCAATTTAGGGTTTAGGTGGGTGAAAGGTAGCCTAAGTGCCACTTTAGGGCTTAGGAGATTGAGAGATCACTTGAGTGCCACTTTAGGGCTTAGGTGGGTGATAGGTCACCCAAATGCCTTTGATGGGCTTTAGTGGATGATAGGTAATCTAGTTGCCACTTTAGGACTTAGGTGGGTAAGAGGTCGCCTGATTGCCTCTTATGGGCTTAAATGGTCAATAGGTTGCCTAGTTGCCAATTGAAGGCCTAGGTGGGCGAGAGGTCACTTGATTGCCTCTTATGGGCTTAGGTGGGTGATAGATCGCCTAGTTGCCACTTTCGAGCTTAGTATGAAGATTGTTTGAAAATTAACAACAAATGTGAGGAAAAACAAAAGTCTTTATTAATAGAACTTACGTCGGTTACATATACCCATACCTATGGGAGATCATCGCCAATAAGGGGTGCTATCTTATTAGACCTAGGGCAAATGACTTTTGATACAACATAAGGACCTTCCCAGATGCTACCAAGCTTGCTAGCCTGGGGTACTCCTCCTGAGACATTGATCCTCTTCATCACTGGATCTCTAATAGTGAAGGATCGGTGCTTGAACATTCTAATTATACATTCAAGCCATCTTCTATCTACATTTGGCCATTTAAATGTCTGCCATTAGGATGTTAGCACAATCTTGTAGGATTTCCACCTAGTATAGATTAAACCGGAGGTCTTCCTCATTTGCTCCAACCTCAGGATTCTCAGTTTAAGCACTAAACATGCAGATCTCTACTGGAATCATAACTTCTAAACCATAGACTAAAGAAAATAAGGTCTCACTAGTTGCTAATTTAGAAGTTGTTCGGTAAGCCCATAGAACATGTGGTAGTTCATCTGGTCGTCTACTTTTGGCTATGTCAAGCTGCTTTTTTAGACCGTAGATAATGGTTCGATTTGTGACTTCCATCATTCCGTTAGTCTATGGATAATATGTTGAGGCAAATTGAAGATCAAATCCTGATTCTAAGTAAAAAGCTATGAACTTCTTTCCCTCAAATTGCATGCTATTATTAGTGATGATCACCTTAGGCATTCCAAACCTGCAAAAAATACTTTGCTTAACAAATGAGATCACCCCATCAATAGTAATGAGTTGCGTGGCTTCTGCTTTAGCCCACTTTGTGACGTGGTAAATGCCTATGTTGATGTAATATCATGATTAGCCTTAGGAAACTTACCAAGTATGTTGATCCCCCACTAATAGAATGGCCATGGACCCATATGGTAGAGAGCTTCTCCGTAGGGATCCATGGAAGGAAATTGTGCTCCTAGCACTTTCTGCATTTCCGAACAAGTTTCTTAACATCATCTAATTACTAAAGGCCAGAAATAGCCTTGCCTGAAGGCCTTTTTGGCTATGGTCTGAGCTCCCTTATGACTTCCACACAAACCTTTATGGATATCTATTAAGATCACTAGGCTTTCCTCAAGAGTGATGCACTTATGCTAAGATTTAAAAAAAAAATCACCTGCAAAGCCATCCATTAAGGATGCTATAACTTGAAGACACTATCTTCTTTGCCTCAATAGGATCATCTGATAGTGTGCCTTGCTCTAAATAGTAAAAGATGGGAGACATCCATATCGTCCCAATATCAATTGGTAAGAGCTCCTTTTGTTTAACAGTTGGGGAGGCAATCTCTTCAAATGGAATGGGTTGAGTAAAGTGTTTCTCGCCTATTACAGCTGTTTTTATAAGAATGTCTGCATCGCCATTTTTTGATCTGGGCACTTGAAGAATTGTGACATAGCCTAGTTAAAATTAGATTTTTGCCAGTAATTTATAGACTCTTGCCTCGTATTTACAAAATTTGGTTATTTGACTTGAAATTTTTCCTAGCATTGATTAATAACTAGTTGAGTCACAAAAGATAGTTACATTAGGAGTTCTTAACTCTTTAATTATTTGGAGAGCTTTAAGGAGCACCTTATACTTAGCAACGTTATTACTTATTGGTAGTTCAGAAAGTGAAATGAGCTGCACATTGGAGTCTTACGTTGTGGGGCCCCTCCAAACTATTCCAATCCTGTCTCCCATCAGTCCAACTAATCCATCTACCAATACAATGCAATTGTCCTTTTGCTCCTCCTATTGGTTAGGGGCTGGTGTCAATTCTACTATAAAGTCTGCCAAATCCTAAGCTTTTAAGGCCGATATAGGGATGTATCTGGTGTCATATGCTGTCAATATGACCGATCATGTGGCCAATTGCTCTGAGGTGTTTGGTTGGTGTAAAATCTTTCTCAATAAGTAATTTTTCAACTTTGATGGTGTGGAACTTGATGTATAGTCTCAACTTGGTTTCCACTAAGAGCACTATGAAGGCGAGCTTTTCCCATATCGGGTAATTAAATTAAACTGCTTTTAGCAATTGACTAGTGTAGTAGATTAGTCTTTGTTCACCTTTTTCCTTATTAACTAGGATCGAGCTCATTGTCTTTTGGTCTCTACAAGGTATAAATTTATCAGGGTTTAACTTCATGTCAACCTCGTTAACAATGTCAAAAGCTTTTGCGATGTCTTTTGCTTGATCGTTTGACCTTTTACTCTTGATGATCATATCATCAACATAGACCTCAACTGTCCTTCCAACAAACCCAACAAATATCTTATTGACCAACCTCTGATAGGTGGATCCTACATTTTTTAAACCGAATGACATTACCTTATAGTAGCACAATCTCAAATCAGTAATAAAAGCAAATTTCTCCTTATATTCTGGATCCATTTTGATATAATGATACTCAAAGATGGTGTCCATAAGTGAGCACACTATATGTCTAGTAGTGGAATCCATGAGTCTGCCTATTATGGGTAAAGGGTAATGATCTTTAAGGCGTGATCTTTAACTGAGACAACATTGGCTACCCATGTGGGGTATTGCACTTCCTTTATCAGCTCTATACTTATAACTTATTTACCAAATCAATCACCATCTGCTACCTGTTTGGTGTGATTCTCCTTTTCTTTTGTCAACATTCAAACTGTGTATCATGATTGCTGGATCAACTCCTATCACCTCCTCTAAACTCCATGCGAAGGTTGAAGACTATTGTTTCAAGACCTAAATGTTTGCCTCTTTCTTTAGTCCTTGAAGAGCTTATCTGAGTTCACTTTTTCCTTGTAAACAATTCTACTTCCATAACCTGATCTGCTAGTTCAAGTGAAAGATGACATTCTAGCTTTTCCAAAAGATCAATTGGGAGTGTGACTATTACGGTTGCCTTGGCTGATTGCTTGTAGCACTCCTGAGCTGATGTTTGGCTTCCTCTGACTACCACTATTCCTCCTAGTGCTGGGAGCTTCATTCAAAGGCAATCCACATTGATTAAGATGTCGTTATTATTCAGAAGTGGTCTTCCTAGGATCACATTATTAAATAATGGGATATTGACCACCATGAACTCTACAATACACTTCTTCTGAAGGTCTCATCTCCTAAAATATCTAGTTAACCGTCCCTGAAGCCGGTACTATTTTATCACCTAATCCCGTTAATGGGTACATCACTTTTGTTAGATCTTTCTTCTGTAATCCAAACTTCTTGTAAACCTCAAGTGTGATCAGATTCACTGAGTGTCCATAAGCATTCTTCGAATTGTGAACCTGTTCAACAAAACTTTAACAACCAAAGGGTCAAAGTAAGGGTGTTTTACTTTTTCGTAGTCCTCCGGCCCAAATGTGATGGAGTTCTTACTCAAATTTTCCTTCATGATGGAGAGCACTTTTCCTATGTTGTTGGGCTTAGCTAGTCTTTTGCCCTTAGCTTTGCATCCATCAGGTCTACCTGCAATAATGTTGATAACACCTACAGGTTCATCTGAGTCTGCTTTGTTTTACTTTTTGTTAGCTTTGTTCTGCTTTTTGTTACCTGAACACTCCTCTTTTTTACTGTTTATCAGACTCCTGATCTTGACTAGAAGATCACCTGTTGTTGCTGAAACTTCTTCTATCTGACCTTTTCTCACTATTTTGAGTAGACTTTCTTTCCTCTTTCAAAGCATCATCCAATCGAATGTACTTATGAGCTATTTCCATCAACTACTAATAGTCCTAGGTGAGGTTTTTAATTAAAGATTCCACAAACTTTACATTTCTAGAACCCTTCTTAAGCACTTCACAGGTGGTCTTATGATTGAGATTTTCAATCTAGATCGCTTTAGTGTTAAACCTAGAGATGTAGTCCCTTAAAGATTCTCCCTCCATTTGTCTGATCTTACTTGGATGTATGGAACTGATAAACTTCTACTTGAATGAGCTCGCCAATTACTCAATGTTTTTAATCAATCCCACTGAAAGCCTCTGGTACCATTTCTGAGCAAGTGCGATCAAAGTCATCGTAAACACCTTACATGAGATTTAACTATTCACATTTTGTAATAGCATTGTAGTTCAAAAATTGGCTAGGAGGTTCCTTGGATCTATAGTTCCATCATTATTGTCTAAGGTCAACAGCTTGAACTTTGGTAAAAAAACCTCAGACAAGATTGCCTCACATAAAGGAGATCCATCTCTCATTCCAAAATCATCGTCCTAAAGGTGCCTCTGATACTTCTTGATCGCCTTTGCTATTTTTTGGCTTGGTGCACTTTCCTTTTAGTTGAACTCATCATCCCTGATAAAGTCAAACTTAGCCTTTCCCTTACTGCTCTTAGACTTTGCTCCCGAGGGGCATCTTCAGATGATACCTAAATCAAAACTGGTGATGGAGGATGAGGTGGAGCCAATGGAGTCACTAGCACACTTCTTATATTCCTTTTTCAAAGATGCATTGATTCTCAAGAACATGAGATCTTGGGACAAGTCTAAAGTCTCGACTGAGAAAGTTCCTAAGTATTGGGCAGTTGATGGCACTTCACTAGTACTAGTAAGAATGGCAATGTTATCAGCAGTTGGTGTTAAAAGGCATCTTGTTGGTGTTCAAACCTGTTTTATCCATAAAAAATCACGGAGAAACAAATAATAATGGTAAGGAAGATCAAAATCCAAGAACACGCAAAAACAAACACAATATAATAGAATGATTATGAATAGGGAATCAATCGATGGCGTGTTTCCCACAAACGGTGCTAACTAATGCTTCTTGGATTTCTCGGGTCATTGGATGAATGTGATTAGATCTTGAGTAACCTGAAACCAAAAACAGGATGAGATCGACAATGCAATGGCAACCACTCCAATGCTCAAGTTAAAAAGTATTTTTGTGATGCTTTTTAGAAAGCAATGTAACAGTGAAATGTAGAGTTCAATGTAAAACGTACCTATGAAGGCACCGAATGCCTACTAATGTTGTGTTGAGAGGTAATGCAGCGATAAACATGGGATCCTGTTAGCGTGATTTCCTACGATGATCATAGCTACCATTACATCCCATGTGAGCTCGGATCCTAATTGATCTCCTTGTGCTCAGAAACGACGGGCCTTTGGTTAATTATTAGGTCATATGCACATGGTCTTCCTGATCAGAGTAACCAATCTCTATTAGGTCAAGTCGAGCAAGCATGCCGGCCCAATAAGGATCGGAATCGGATCGAAATTAGGAATGAACTATATATCACCATTAATTAACAAAAAAATTAAGGGAAAAGAGGGCAACCTAATGTGTTCTGATATCAATTGTTGCATTAAATCATACAATGGATTCCTGGTGTGATTCTAAACATGAGAATTACCTCTTATAGACATAAATGCTGCAGATTGATTGGAAAGTAGTACTACAATCCTTTGCAGACCTGCAATCCAACAAAAATCTGAGTGAAATCAAAGTGGAGTTGACTATTAAAGCCAATTCACAATTCCACCGTTCAAAAATCTCGAGCCAAAAAAAAAAAGAAAAAATCCGATGTTAAGAGAGGGCTATTCTTCTTTCTCTAGTAGGGAGAGAAAATTATCTCGTCTCTTTCACGTTTCTTTGATATACGCATAGAGAAAACCCTTCCCATTTCAAACCAAACTGCTTAACAGGTGTTTAAATGGGTTGGGCTTATTCGAAGGCATCTGGGCCGGCAAACTCCAACAAGGGGTGTATTTAGTATTTGATTAATTAATAGAAACCATCATTCCCTTTTTTAAATTACCACACCATATTAACTAAAAATACAATAACATTATTATTATTATTATTATTATTATTATTATTATTATTATTATTATTATTATATCCTTCCAAATTGAATAGCTAAATTTTAATTTAGATTAATGCCTTAAATAATCACAATCATAAATTAACTTCTAAATATAATTTACAGCATAAAATTATAATTGAATTTGATTTTTTTTAAAAAAATTTGGTAATTAAAAGTTACAGATTATCATTAGGTGTTGTATTTTGTCTCAGAGAGGAAATCATATTAGCAATTACTGATCAGTCTCATCCCGAGCTTTTAAGAAGTAAGAAAATCAAATTTTTTTTCAATCTTTTATGAGATTTGCCATCTGCAATGACATTGACCTGATTAGAGCTTCTTTTCTTGCAGTATGGGTGGTTCCCATCACTTGTTGCATAAATTTACAAAATTTCAATTACACCATACTCTTTAAATTATTTATATATTTAAAACATTAATAAGGATATTTTAATAATTTTTACATTTATTTTATCATTTCATACTATCTAACTAAAAAAAAAGATTATTAAGCCATTATATACCATAATATTTTTTTAAACATGTTAATAATAAAACCAATACCATACAGTACAATACAATAGGATATATTAATTAATCACACTTCACTTAATGTAAAAACACGGTGTAGCTGCAGTTTTGTATCAATTCTGAATAAGAGTTTTTTTCTTATCAGTTAGTAGTTAATTTAATTTTAATTTTACTTTTATTTAGATTATATTACCCCTTTTAAAATTTATTAACTAATTACAAAATTTTTCTCTCTAAATTAATTTTTTATCTCAATAAATTATTTATAATTACATGAAATAATTGATAAATATAAAAATAATATAAATAATATTAATTAAACTAATTATAATATTCAATATATATATATATATATATATATATATATATATATATATATATATCCTTATTAGTTATTTACATATTAGCATCAACAGTTATACATAATTTTTTTTCAAAAATTTAGGATATATCAGCTGTAATAAGTTATTAACCATCCGCCACAATTACCTGTTATATCCAACTGCTAAACAAGTGATAAGTTCACTTCTCAAATGACTAAGAAGAAGAAGAAGAAGAGATGAAGGGGACAGAAATCATGGAAAAGAAGAGTGCGGGAGGAGCAGATAGAATAAGGGAAAACAGAGAGCAGGTGAGGGGAAAGAAATCATGGAAAAGAAGAGAGAGGGAGGCGTAGACAGAATAAGGGAACAGGGGCAAGGAAAGAAAATCATCAACTCCGGCCAACTTTCTAGTCAAATCACCCGCAAATTCATCCCAATTCATTCCTAGCTTCGAATCTAGCCCTTGTTTCTTGAAGTTATTCACTCGAGGCCAAAAATTAAAGGGAGAGGGAGATGTCTGGATTCAGGAAAATAAAGAGGAAAGGGTTGACTAGCTAAGGAAAAAAATTATCATTTTAAATATTATTGAAAAAAAATATAATTTAAAAAAAAAAATTATCATGACCCATTTCAGTCAGACCAACACTAAAATTTGAGTGAACTTAAGGTCACTAAAACTTGAACACTTGCATGCCCACAACATAAATTTAAATATATTTTCTATCAACATACTCGGCAATAAAACCAGCAGCTTATACTTAATATATTTGCATACTTATACTTGTCTGTGGTACAAGAGTCCGTATTAGAGGAAAGCAAACTTGCGGCAGCACAAGCTCAGAGTAAAACTCATTCGCTAACTAATGAATGATGGACAAGTGTGCATTTTCTTTTAATGCTCAGAATTCCCTAACGGAATCCTTTTAATTTCCAAATTTAGATCATCAATTTTTAGTGAAAATTTAATTTTATTTTGAAATAAAATTTATTAGATTATTTTAATTGTATCCCTTAGACTAAAATTAATCCTTTAATTAAACAGGTCTTTAATTTTTAATAATAGTTAATTGAGTCCCTTGTAATTTAATTCTGGCCTAAAAATTTAAATTTAATGTTTAAAAAATTGAATAAAGTAGATTATTAATAAATAAATAATAAGAAAATATTTAAAAAAATTATAAAAAAATTTAAAATATTAATTATTTACAAAAAATAAAAAGTAAAACAACCCATTCTACTTATTTTTTTAGTTTACTTCGTTTTTCTACTGTATTTATCTATCATTTTTCTTCTAAATTTAAGGTTGCTTTATAGGTTTCCTATTTCAAGTTGCCAGGGTGATTGGGGATTGAATTGTTTAGGGACTAATTATAATCATGATTTTGAAATCCAGATTCATCTAAGTGATTCAATAAAATTTTAAAAAAATTGAGAATAAAGTTTATAACCAATTTAAATCACTCCTAAAAATTCGAAATTGCAAAAATTTTATGAAAATTAGTGAAACTCAGTCATATCAAGTCGACCTGATTGAGCCAGTCATGAATTACATAGGTCAACCAGATTTCAAATTTTTACATCATAATCATCATATCTTTCTAAATTGACTAGCTAAATTTTAATTTTAATTTTAATTTATACCTTAAGTAATCACAATCATAAATAACATCTTCTAATTATAATTTTAAGCTATACAGTTGAATTGTATTTCAATAAAAAAGATTGTTTGTTGGTGATTGAAAGTACAATAGTAGATTTATTAATATAGATTATCATTAGGGGAGCATTTGATATGGAGTCAATAAAATAGGGATTAACAATTACAGGAGTAACAGTTAATATTGTAACAGTTACAGGTGGAACAATTAATCTGGTTAACCATGTTTGGTATTACCCATAAATGATGAGTAATAGTCAAGCCTGCAACAGTTAAATGTGTTCAGCATACTTAAATGAATGAAGGGTATCAATTAAAGTTATAATGTTGATAGTATATATTAAAAAAATTATTATAATAATTATTTATTTTAGAAAAATTATGAATACTGTAATTCAATAAAAAGTCATATAAAGAAGGAAAAAAGTACATTTAAAATATTAATTATACGAATATTTTAAGGAATTTATTTATTTTTTTATTATGGTGAAATAAAAAAATAGTAAAATTTAATAAATGACAATACAACAATAATAATAAAAAAAAGATATCCATAGTCCAGATAGTCTTTTGTCTAGTATATAAATAATAAACACATGTAAATTACTATGACCTAAGCCACAGAATAGTTATTTTATATTTGTATGCTACACATTGCGCTATAAAATGCTATAACTAGTGTCCAAAAAAATGTTTGTCAAAAAAAAAAAAAAAAAAAAAAGGTAGTGTCCAGAAACTGACATAGAATGAATACATGACTACTGTATTATCTAGATAAAACTAAGGATTATGTGGACAAATTCAAACTTTTCATTCACATCTTCAAAACTCAAGAACATAGCCACATCGTCAAAAGTCATTGCTCTCATGGCATGTAGAATCTTTGATGTTGTTAATCAAGGAATCTCACCAAGTGCTTAGTGAAGTTTAGTCCTATCGTTCCTATCGTCTTGTGAAAGAGTGATTACTAATCGACTCATTACCTTTTGATCATGTTTTATAATTTGTTGCATCATGTCCATGAATTGTCCTTGAACTTCTTCAATTTCTTTCAAATTTTCTCTTTTGCTTTCTACTCTCAAATGGTGTCTCCTGAGATGTTCCAATATATTGTCCAATAACATCATCATCTGTAGGAGTACTTTCATTTACACAATTTGTAAATCGATTCATTTCTACTTCTAGTCGATCAGCAACATTCGCAACACTAGCTTTAGTTGCTATACCTTTAGCTAAATCTCTTCAAAAATATCATAAAAGCAAAGGGTTTCCTGAACAACCCTTTTGAATCCTTATGACTTTATAAAAACAATAATAATAATAAAAATAGAGGGAATAATAAACAACAAGTCATAACACAAATACAAAAATGTTGAGATCAAATAATTTTGTTTGATGAATAAAAAAAATTACCTTCACCCATTCATTAAATACAGCTTTATCACCTGTGACTATCTTTTGCTCATCATCCCATCCAAATTCAGTACCTTCCTCCTTAATTTCATGAAGATCATAAAATTGTCTTTTCAAATAAGACAATCTAGAATCTATAATAGTGGCTTTCAAAGCACTTTCAGGCATTTTTTAGCCATTCGTTTCTCCAATTCAAGCAAATAAATTGGTTTGAAACTGCCTTCTTTATATTTTCCTTATGGTGCATTGTTAGTAAGATTTCAGCCATGCACTTATTCTCCTCTTTGGTCCATATTCTTCTAGGAGCTTTATCCTAGGCTTGACTTCTAACTTGTTCAGAGTTACTCATAGGATAACCAATTAAAATCCTGAACCAAAATCATGAAAATATAAATTACAAGATAAAACATTAACGTGCTAATAGAACTCATTCGAATAATATGTTTTTTTTTTTTTTTTTTTAATAATGAAACCAACTTTAGATAACTCAATTAATGTCCATTTCAACAAACTGACAAATAAACAACATGAAAAGATATCCTTATGAATAAACAATCAACATACAACAAGCTACAACAGCTAATGAATACCCCTATGTGCTCTCCAATTTTCAAACCTTTCCATAGCCAAATTATCTCTCCATATTTGCCACTCATTTGAAGGGTCTAATCCATCAATGTAATTTTCTTGATCTTGTCCTTGTGCTGCATTTTGCTCCATTACTACATCTATCACATTGCATTTCCTTTCTAATGAGATTGTGAAGAAGACAAAAAGCAGTTATGATATCCGCATTTGCATTAATTCCATAGCCACATGTATTCCAAAGAATCTTCCATCTCATTTTAAGTAGACCGAAACATCTATCGATTACATTCCTAGCAGCAAAGTGTTTCATGTTAAAAAATTCTTCAGGGCTTGTAGGATGATGATCATCTCTCCACTCATTTAGGTGATCCCATTGCTATATAAGGAGCAAGAAATCCTTCACAATTAGTATAACCAGCATCAACAAGATAATAATAACCCAAATACATTAGAAAAATGCTTAGTAACTTTTAAATTTTTTAAAATTTAAATTAGCATTATTTCATTATATTTTGCCTCATCATGAGGTATTTTTAATGGATGTCTTCTGTTTAGAGCATCTCTAAGTATTCTCCAATCAGCAGCTAACCCTTCCCATCCGAATAAAACTTAAATGAATAGCATATCGCTTAAGCATACTCCTAAAATATTTGTTACCTGCTCCTTTTCTTGTTCGATATCTTGATTTAGCATTTTACGGTATTTTGACCTACATATATGTTCCATCTAATGCTCCTAAGCAATTCTAACAATTACAACTCAAAACTTAAATATAGAGTATAGGTTATGCAAATCTTGCCAAATCAATAATGTACATTGTGTCTGATAATGTATCTTAAACCATTTCCATTTATCATATGCACAATTTTCAGGAATTGGATCAGGAGTCTTCAATAAAACTTCATGTAACCGTAATGCCGCCCTTAACAATGTCTATTAATGGTTTCTTATGATCGCTTCAATCTATGTTTGATCATTCTAATTTTTTCATCATGAGCTAAAATGTTCAAGAAAAGTGATACCATTTCTTCAAGAAGCATGTTCTTAATATCTTTTAGGTGTCTAATGTCTCTAAGCATTCCACATAATGTAACCATAACACCGCCCTCAGTACCTTGTGGAAATGTCTATTGATGGTTTCTTGTGATTACTTCAATTTATGTTTGATCATTCCAATTTTTTCATCATGAGCTAAAATGTTCAAGAAAAGTGATACCATTTCTTCAAGAAGCATGTTCTTAATATCTTTTAGGTGTCTAATGTCTCTAAGCATTCCACATAATGTAACCATAACACCGCCCTCAGTACCTTGTGGAAATGTCTATTGATGGTTTCTTGTGATTACTTCAATTTATGTTTGATCATTCCAATTTTTTCATCATGAGCTCAAATGTTCAAGAAAAGTGATACCATTTCTTCAAGAAGCATATTTTTAGTATCTTTTTGGTGTCCAATGTCACTAAGCATTCCACATAATGTGTAAAATGTGTGCCTATCCATTCTAAGTTGCTCAATACATGCCGTGTCATCACAAATAAATTCATCAATATTTTTGAAACATTTATTTATATTTATTTTGCAAGAGATGATCATTCTCTCTGATACTTTCAAGCTCTCAAGCAAAGCACGTGCTCAACATCAACAAGTTTCTACGTTTGAGATACCAAACCATTAGAAACACTATTGTTTCCCTTCTTGATAATGGTCTGAGTCCCGACTACATCCACGGTGAAAATGTATAATATTAGAAATTTATCCCATCATTGTTATATGTTACAACCTAAATACAGGATGGCACTTATAATGCATCCATCAGATTAAAGTAACTTACATATAGGAAAGTTGATGACAACACTAAATAGGGCCTACATTTATAAAGTGTCAAAATGGATTCCATAATACAAGCTAAAACAATTAAGTTCATAAACAAGTTAAGGTATAAATATGCAACATAAAAATTAAATTAACTAGTTGGCGTATCAAATTGGTATCCTAGGTGTCATTATCTACACGTATATCTAGCTGGGTATGTTTAGAGCATTGGAACAGGAGCTCGTATTGATGGTCCACTGCAAATCCATGTGCTTAGTCTCATTTTTCAACTTTGCTTGAACCATAACAATTCATTTTGAAAAATGTTAAGTGGTTCAGCTTAGCAAAGCAACACATGAAATCCGTTTAGATGGATACTTAAGCTAGTTGATTTTATCATTTTATATATGCACTTTTTTTAAGGGATTGATTGCGTGTTATGTTAGATAGCAAGTTTTTTTTCTAATACCATCACCAAATTAACACCATCAAAGTTAATGTGATCCTAGTTCCCACAATGAAGCCCATAATTTTATTAAAAAAATAATATAAAAAATTCACAACAAGACATTATTTAATAGTTTTAATAAATTTATAGATATGTTCTCTTAAATGAATTTTTTATGGTCAAAATAAAAATTCTAAAAAATTAATGGTCAAAACCACCCTTTATCCATAGAAGATTCAATAAACCTAGCTTTACAAGACAAATGCAGAACAACAATACACCAAAACTTTTTAACCACTTAAAAATATTAATTTAAGAAAAGAAAGGCTGAATGGTTTAACAAAAGATTAATTACTAACATGGAGAACATCAATTAACAGAAAAAAAAAAGTTATTTTAGTATAATCAAGAAGACTATGTATGCTCATTTCAGCAGTGTGATTTTCTGCATGGTTTGAATGGCTCCTAGCATTAGATTGATTAATTTAGATCGAGAAATTTACAAGGGCGTTGTGAAATAGTTTTCTTGTTGAGCAGTAAATAGGCATCAAAAGCCATATTGGGTGAGGAAAGATTGCGAGAAAGAAGATAATTTGCGAAACCCAGATGGAGCCCCAAAGCAAAAGAAAAAAAAAAAAAAAAATTAAATGACCTACCTCAAATCCAGCAGACGATGTGTTGAATCTGTTTGAGATGAGTGTTGGAGAAGAGTGGTTGAAGAAGTGTGATCTTGAGCACCGTTTTACACATGCTGAACAAGACGAAGTTTTCAGGACATTACCCCACCCCCACCCCCCTATGTCAACACTTTCTTCTATAAGTGAGGTGAACCATTATCCAGGTTAAATATTTGACCCTGACATATCAAACGTAATTAATGAAGGGTAAAATCTTACCGGTTAACTTTTAACTCTCATTATCCTCAAAGCAAACACGTCCATAGTTGAGTTGAGAGGATATAATTATTCAAAGAAGTCTCTAGAGTGTGTATATATGTATATACTTAAAATATATATATATATATATATTAGAGGGATGCATTTTTCTTTGGAAACAAAGAGGGATAAATCAAGAGAACCATCAACTTCTCCAGCCAAAAGCCCACACCTCTGACTGTTCTCTAACGTGGAACCATTGCCATGTCCTTCTTTTCTCCTTAAACCAATTAGAATATTGATTTTTCCCAAGCCTAGCATCCTTTTCAACCCAAAAATGATAGAAAAGGACAAATGGAGAAATTTAAAGCCGAAATTCCAGGCCTTGATTTGCACAGCTCCGACGTCTCCATCACGCTTTGTAACTTCCATGGTGATCAGTGGCACCTCACGTAGCCAGAGCTTTGCTTGGCAGTGCTGTCCATCACCTGCGAGTGGTCTACATGCGTCGAAAGTAGAAGGGATGAGTGTATTTAAGTTAGGCAATTGGATACCACCAACCTATTTCCTATTCTCTAATATTCTAAAGCAATTTGATTTGTAAAAACCCAGCTGGTTATTCTGCCTCACCCAACCAGTGGCGGAGCCAAGGGGGGAGTAGGGTGGCCTTCCCCACCAACACCCTCCCGCATCCAACACCACCCCCTCCCCCCCCCCCAACATACACACACACACACAAGGCAAAAGAAAAAAAAAAATTAATAAATATAAATTTTAATATTTTTATTAATTATTTTTAAAAAATTTGTGTTAAGTTCTCTAAATATTTATAAAGAAAAAAATACTATTGACCCCT
This sequence comes from Hevea brasiliensis, assembly GCF_030052815.1. Classification (NCBI taxonomy): domain Eukaryota; kingdom Viridiplantae; phylum Streptophyta; class Magnoliopsida; order Malpighiales; family Euphorbiaceae; genus Hevea; species Hevea brasiliensis. Next base: position 19,363,105 of record NC_079504.1, read on the forward strand.
TAAATTTTTTATTGATCTCTAATAATTTATAATTATAAAATTTTAATTAAAATTAATTATTTATAACTTAATATTTACAAATTAAAATTATTTTTTTATTTTATTTTTGCTCTTCCTCCTTTTATATATGAGTAAATATAATTTTTTTTTTCTTTATTTTTTCTTTTATTTTGCTTCTTCGTTTAAATTGAAAATTTATTTTATTTATATATATACAAGTAAATAAAATTAGCAATCTAAAATCTCAAATAAATTTTTGGATGGATTAGTTTAAATATATATTTATTTTTATATGATATTTATTTTATTATTTTATTAATCTCTAATTTTTTATGTCTGTTTAAATTTAATAACTATTATTTTTTAATATTATATCATTATGCCATATAATCTAGCTATTTGGAGTTAATATTTATTTTTTGACTTTGAATCAATGAATTTTAAGTAAAAATTTAATAAGATATTTTGATGTCAATTGTTTTTTTTAAATATAATTTATATTGTGAAGTTATACAATAATTAAAACTATAATTTTATAATGCTTATATTTATTATAGAGATTTTGTTATAATTTTTTTAATTGATAAAAAATTCTTATAATTTGATATTTTGTGTTATTTTATTTTTTATATATTTTATAATATATATATATATATATATATATATATATATATATATATATATATATATATATATAGGTGTTTAATAATTTTATTGAAATATTATAATTAACTCGGCCCCCTCAATAAAAATTTTTCGGCTCCGTCCTTGCACCCAACAGATAATGAAATCGAAGAAGAAAATAGTGAAGCAATTGTCTATTTCTCGCTCCCCATGGCATTTGCAATAGTAGCAATTTCACTTGCGGGTCCTTAATTTTTCACGTATAGATTACTAGATTATTTTGCTGGTTTTACTTATTTATTTATTTGAAATAGCCAATATATATAGTGGTGTGTTCTTATCACTTTAATGTAAGGTATATCGTTTTGGCATGTAGGTTTTCTTTTAAGTATGTAAATATGAATTTTTTATGTGGGTTGGGTTTTCAGCTTTCCTTTCCTCATATGAGAAATTATATATGTTATGTTGTCTGTTTGGGTATAGTCTATGGAGGTGAATGCTTTATTATCCTATCATATTTCTAAATAGGAAAGCATCTTCATTTTCTTAATTAATCAAAGTGTTTAAAAGCTGCAGATTTATTTTCCTAGCAACAGGCCAGTAGCTTCATTTGATTCTGTTATGTGTTATTACAACTACTAGGTGGTGATTATATTCCTTGTGAATGTCAAATTATAAAGACCCTTCAAATTTATAAATATATCTCAACTATACAGCTTATCTACATGTAATTTTGTTTGTTCATGTATACAAAATTTGAGTGTATTAGAATTCCTATAGCTTATTGTTGTATCAGAGAAAGAGAGAGCGAGAGAGAATGCTTGCTTGCTATGTTTTTTTTTATAGAATCTTACTGTTATAAACATCTTGCAATATAGTGCAAGAGAACTTATTGTGAAGAGATGTGGGAAATTGCTTTGTGGTATAATATCACCATGTGAACACCATAAATTCTTCATTTGCTAGGACAAGCTAAATTATTTCCTCAGTGGACCATAAATATCGGTAAACTTACTAATTTTGTGTTTTTCATGAATTTTGGGAAGAATTAGAGTAAAATTGCATGTGAAGTTATGAATGTCATGAGGCTGGAGATGACTAGAATGGAACTTAATTAATAACATGAACAGTCCAGATATGCACCCAACCGTGGTTAATAATTTACTAAAAGATAAAAGGCACTAATTAAGCATATATGTTGATCTCTCTCTTTGCATAATTCTAACTTTGCTTTACAACTTTTTAACTAATCTTAAACATGTTTCCAACCATGAAACCCTTAATTAGCCACAAGGTATGTCCATTATTCGTCTTTACTATCCTTTTGTAATATAACCCATGCCTTAAGCTTAGCAATGCATTAGTAGTATATTAAAATTTACTCTTTGAAATGTTTTCAATTTACTTTAGTGACTAAGTGTGCAGCCATTTATTGTCGTGAGATTTGTGCACCTTTCAAATTTCATTAGCTAGCACACAAGTTCAAGAATCTTAATGAATATCTATAGATATATATACAGTTGCATATGATCTCCCTTCCAATTGATATGCATGTCATTACTGTTGTCTTTTCCCTTGTGCTGGTCAAGTATTCTTTTTAATAGCAGTATACAAGGATTGATTTTGATAACTTGGATGCCAACTAAGTTTTTTATATTACCCTTTTGTACTTGATCTCAGAAAGGAAATGTCTAATTTTAGGAGAGATGCTGTCTAGTTTTTGTCGGAATTTGGGTATAATTGATATTTTTGTTGTATGATAATTAGAAAATATAAAGTTAGATTGTAAATAATTTAAGAGTAACGTGGACTTGATCCTATATTTTGTAATAAATGTACGTAGGCAGCCTTGGGTTCGACCGGTAGTCCAAAATTGGTAAATTTGTTTTCTTTGTTTCAACATTTTCATTCCAACTTCTTTTGTCATTTCCCTTCTATATATTATGATTGGAGTGGAGATACAATTCGCTTTTGAGTTTTGCCTCCAGTAACTTTGTATATTATTGAAATATTACTGCTTGTCTATTATGTATATTATTTGTTTTATTGTTTTCACATGCTTCATGGTTGATTCCGAGATATATATATATATATATATATATATATATATATATATATATATATATATATATATATATATATATATATATATATATATATATATATATATATATTGAGAGAGAGAGGAAATTTTTGACTAGAGATCAGTAATAGGCTTAATGGTATAGATTGATTTATGTTTAGGTAAATTAATTATTTGAATTGAAACTTACATTATTCAATGAATTGTTTGCCTGTCCTTTTGACCCTATATGAGAAGACAAATTTGAATATAATTTTATATCATAAAAGAATTGGTTAACTTGATACCTTGTGATAGGATTTGTAATATAGATTTATTAGGTTTTCATGTTACATATGTTTCCTGATATGGCAAGGTTGGTTGTAACAATAATAGTAGCAACTACTGATAAGTCTCATCCTAAGCATTTGAACAGTAAACAAATCAAAATTCTTTCAATCTTTTATCAGATCTGCCATCTGCAATGATATTGGCCTGATTGGAACTTCTCTTCTGCTTGGTCTCTGTGCTTCCCATCTTTTTTTTTTTTTTTTTTTTAGACAAGCGGAAATTTTATTAATAGAAATTCAAGAAAAACTTAACATGGATGTCCATACCATGTTTTTCTATTTTCACAAGAATTCCTAATTCTAATGGGATTTTTATTTTTTTAGATAGGTTTTATTTATATTTCCTAGTTTATTTAGAATTCTAAAATATTAATTTTATTTAATTTAGGTCTATAAATATGTTTTCTATTTAGATTAAAACTCTTTAATTCATTCATAGGATTTAGAATTTTATCAATACTCATTGTATTTTTATTATGTACAAGTTCAGATTTATTTCAAGAGTTATTTCAATGAAGTTTTCTTCCTCATGAAACTGTTTTGCTTTATTTTATTCTAGACTTTGGATTAAGTCTTGTGTTTATTTTAAGATCTTTAATTAGATTTTCTTTACTTTCAAGGGTTTGATCGTGTATTAATCCTTTTACCCGCTACACGCTGTGTCAGGTGACATCAGAGCAGAGATTTTACCCTCATTACGATGGCCAATACTGGTGGTAGTAGTGGCAATCAACCTCATCACATGATCAGGGGTTGCATGTTGTTTGTCGAGCAATCAAAGAGCGGACAAACACTATAAAGCAATTAAATACGTATATAGATCGTCAATCTCAAGAGATTCACCACTTGTTGGGAATTTGTGGTATTGATAAGAGAAACCATAAATTGAATCAAGTTGGAAGAGTTAAGTACAGTAAAGTTAATAATGATTCTGTTTTCTTTAATTTTAAAAGAACATTTGTTACTAATGATGATTATTGGCGAAGTGTTGTTCAGAAATTGTCTACTTCAATAGAAACAAAGAATGTGCAGATTGAAGCAAATCTTATTGAGACATCAAAAGGTGTTGAAGATTTGAAGTAAGAACAAAGATATAAACCTACATTAGAAAAACAACTCGAAACTAAAGATTCTAAGCTTTAAGGATTTGAAATTGAAGAAACTAAAACTTTAGTTACATTACATTTCGCTATGGTAGATGATGATGAGTTCGAGCTAGAATTTCTTGAACCCTCTACTCCAGAGGAAGAAGTTAAAATACATAAAGAAGTGCACGAAGAGTTGGAGATGTCAATGGAACTTGAAGAACAACCAGCAATGAAAGAATCAATGGAGATTGAAAATTTTTATAATCCTTTAATTCACATTACTTTCATTGATTTTATTTGTCCAAATATTCCGATAAATGAAAAGGATAACGTAAAAGATCTTTAATTCAATTTTATTCAAGTCAATCTTGTTCATACCATTCAACAAGATATAGTGTGATATTTAAATGGAGTTTTTTTATTATTCCACACTTTAAAATTCGAGATCAAGTTTTCTCTAAAGCGTGGGTAAATAACACGATGCTCAAATCCACACCAGATCCAAAATATTTCTGAATTTATTTAAGACTCTAAAATATTACTTATATTTAATTTAGGTATTTAAATATGTTTTATATTTAGATTAAAACTCTTTAATTCATTCCTACTTAGATTAGGATTTAGAATTCTATAAATACTCATCATATTTTCATCATGTACAAATTTTTTAAGATTTATTTCAATAAAGTTTCTTTCTTCATAAAACCAGTTTACTTTATTTTATCCTAGATCTTATTTACTTTCAAAGGTTTAATTGTATGTCGATCTTTTTCCGATCTACATGCTGCATCAAATAGGCTCCCCCAATATACCCAATCTAGACAATGGCATGATATAAAAAAAAAAAAAATACAAAACACCAAGACAAAAAAAAATGAAAATTGCTGCATCGAATTAAAGCAGAACCAAATGATAGATTGAACAAAAAGCACAAACAGCAAAAAACCAGAATTGCTAGACCACAGCAGAACCAAAAGATAGACTGAACAACAAAGCACAAACAACAGAGACTAAGAAAAGCATCCGCAACCCCATCGGAGAGTCACAGTAACCAGAGACAAAAAGCAACTGAAGTACAACAATGGAGACCCGAAACAAGCTGAATGCAGAGATCAAATTAGCGATACCTGATCCACCCTAAAGGATCCGAAACCAGTAAAAAACAAAGACTGACCAAATAGCAAAAAATAAGGACGCGCGACCAAAACTCTTCAGCACCCAAAAGGAGAGTAACCAAACAATGCACGAAAGAATAAAACCAAAGCCATTCAATAACCAAGTGGTTCCTATCACCTGTTGCATAAAATTGGAAACGGTAGATGCATATTGCAAAGAGAGCTTGGTTTGGATTGTGCTGGGGCTGCATTGGTACTCCTCATCTTTGAAAGCATACAATAAGTGGATTCCACATCTTTTCAGCTTTGATTCTACTAAATCAAAATGCCCTCCATCACCTTTATGCAAATTGTCTATTTTAAACTCAGACTCAATCGAAAGCTTGTTGACCTCAGAAAAATTTTTTTTGAGCCATGGTTGAAAATTGTAACCATAGTGATGAAGGAACACATGATCTGATTCAATGGCGGCCCCAAAATGCACATTATTATCATAAATATCAGGAGCAAATATTGGGAAGGACACTTCCATACCATCAGCCATTTTCAGACGCAATTCACATCTAAGCACGAAATTATTGTGCTTTTCCATGGCAAAAGGAACCTTGAATTCTAGAACAACACAAAAAGCCAAATGTAGGTACTTAGCATTAATGCATTTGGGAGGGAGCACAAAAGCTATTGAAGATCCTAGGTTCTCATAGCTGAACCATTGTGGAATTTCAGTTCCAGGTAAACCAACAAGAAAACTATCACTAAATTCTGAAAAACCCTGCGTGAAAGGGAATAAAGAAGAAGACAAATTAGTTAGAAAAGAAACCTTGGGTTTTATTAGAAAGAGGGGAGGATAGAGACTTACAAACTTTTCTTCAATTCTCAGTCGTGCATTTGTCAAAATGTTGCCAAGTGTATCATGCTCCAAATTGAAGCAATTGAATATTCCTTTTTGTCTCCTGCAACCATTGCACTTTGGTACAAGTGCGAAGGGCAAAGGTGATTTCACAGTTTCTAGTGATGTACAATTAAACGCTTGGAGCACTGTTGTTCGCTCTGGAAGCTCTGGTAAATGTTGGAGTCTTTTGCAGTTGTTTAAACTCAATAATCTTAGAGATGATAAAGAGAAAATGTTGCTGGGGATTCTGAAACTGCAGTGTCATCTAGATATAAATGTGTTAAAGAGCACAAACCACATAACAAAGGCAATCTACCAAGTTTTGAGCAGCCCCTAAGAAAAAGCCCTTCAAGGCATTTCAACTCACAAATGCTGCCTGGGAGACTCTCTAGCTTATTGCACTTCTCCAGTTTCAACTCAACAAGTGAAAAGAGACATCCGATGGTTAGGGGTAATTCTTCTATTGCTACCTCTTCTAACAGTATTCTTTTTAGATATCCAGTAACATTAGGGAACTTGTTTAAATTTGAACATCTGAAGAGTTTAAGTGTCTCAACAGAAGTCAAATGCAAACTGCTTGGAAGGCCTCTAAGGTTTTTGCACATCGAGATATGCATGTATTTAAGAGTGTCGAAAGATTGAACAGAAGCGGACCATTCTTCCGCTCCACAACATATTAGATCTAACTGTTTAATAACACTCGGAATTTCCGACATTTTCTTCAAATTTATGCAGAAAGACAGAGAAAGTTCCTTCAGATTTTTCAAATGAAGGAGAGTGGGAAGACTCCTTAGATTTATGCAGTCATCAAGATTAAGATAAGTAAGTTTGTGGAGAAACTAAATTGAAGAGGGAATCTCAAGCAAACTCTCACACCCCTTAAGATCTATTCGCTCTAAGTTTGTAGCCGAGGAGAGATTTGGGAGTGTGGCTAGTTTCTTCGATCCAGAAAGATAGAGATACTTCAACTTTTGAGGACACTACACATGATAAAACAGAAAAGTATATATATGCAAACTTTCAAAGAGGAAAAAAAAAAAAGAATAAACTCATATATAATTTCATCAGTAATAATTATGTTAGAACTGCTAGTACTTTTTGCTTTTCAATCAATTTCTAATAATTTTTTTAACTAAATATTTACCATTTTAAAATTTATAAAATTAATTTTAAATGATTGTAGCATTAATTGTTACTGAACAATTTTATGTAAAAGAGTATTCTAACTTAGATCATAAAATATAACCTTTTTAAATTGGATTTCTGCTCAATAAACATAATGTTTACATAAAATCTAGTAAAAAAATTCCAACAAAATAAATCTGTGAACAAAAGAAAAACATATAAAAAGTTGTGCTTTCCATTAAATGAGATTTTAAAGTTAAGGCATGCACATTGGCACAACAAATTCAACTTTCAAGTCAGTATTTATGCCCTTTTTCTCTTGGTCAAATTGAAAAATCAATATTTTAAAGCATACCTTATGTCCATGCCAAAGTCATTTAATGTCGCTATCTTCCAAATTGAGTAAAACAAGGTTCTCCATGGAAAAACATAAAGGCAGAGAACTGCAAGGATATTCCTCCCAATGTAGTAAACTCAACTTGTTAGGAAGATTCTGCAGATGATTCTTTTTAGCAGATTCAAGTATGAAGGTTTCAGGAGTTGAGTCATTTTTATTTGAATGCCTAAAAAATTTGAGTAATCTTAAGTTAGGCATTTGTGAGAAGGTTGCAGAATTCAAGCGTGTCATTCCCATTTTAGAAGTGTCCAAGCATATCCCTTCCACTGCTTTGTTCACCTAATACAAAGAATAAAAAGCTATGAGTATACAGGACAAATGAATTAAAAAAGATTTTTCATGTCTTACCTTCTTAGTTGCTAAGATATCACAAATTTTGTGAATTCCATAATCTACTATGTTCATGCCAAGCAATATGTTGACCCATTTCTTGTATCAAATCATGCATCTCTAACTTATTATTAACAACAATTACGAGGCACTTTTCCACTAAACAAATTATTCCCAAACTTGGAGTAAGATCACATCCGTCTAGTATATCTTCTACAGAGTCTTTATCTTGGCCCTTGAAAAAGCATGCTATATCAAGAAATACAGCCTTTTCTGTTTGCTCTAGCGAATCATAACTTATTTTTAACATTTTATGAATTTTGGATATCGGAATTTTTTTTAGTTCTTTCAATACAATTTCCCATTCCTTTGGAGATCTTTTGCATAGATGTGAACCCAAAACTTTTAGGGCTAAAGGAACACCTTTAGCATAGTTTACCACCCTTTCTGCTAACTTCATAAACTCCTCTGGAGGATGCTCTTGTTTAAAGGCTTTCACACTCAATAATTGAAGAGCATCACAATAATTTAATCCCTCAACCTTATATATTTGATCAACTCCACCAACAAGTACTTCTTTGTCTCTGCTTGTTACTATGACTCTGCTTCCTGAACCATACCAACCATTAATCCAGCTAAAGCCTCTAACTGCTCTGAATCATTTACATCATTGAGAACAATGAAAACCTTCTTTCTTCTAAGTATATCCAGAACAATAGTGGGAAGCACATGGAGCATTTGTATGCTTAAAAGTTTGTCCCCTACAAGTTCGGAAAAAAGTTTTTGCCGTAAATGCAATAATTCATGCTTTTCTGCATTTTCCCTAACATTACTTAGAAAGTAGCAAACATCAAATTCATCAGAAATTTGACTAAAAAGAACTTCAGTAGTGGTTGTCTTTCCTATGACGCCCATTCCCCAAATTCCTATAAAACGAACATCTGCTGTCTCAATACATAATAATGGTAGAATTTTGTTGATGTGAGCATCAATCCCAACTAAACCATGACAAGCACTAAAGGAGATGGGATACAGTTTCTTCATGATTTGGTTGACAACTTTGTCAATTAATTTCGATTCAAGCCTTGCAAAACATGATAAAAAAAGCAAAGTAATAATGAGTTTAATTTGAGATACAAAGAAACTGGAAAACTTCAAAGGCATTTGAATTCGAACTTAATTTCAGTGCTCGAAAATTAGCCCAAAAATATATCTATCATAAATAAATAAATAAAACTTTATATATTATCTATTGAAACATAAATCTAGATTTACACTTATTTCAACAAATATATCTATCTAAAGGACCAACATTGTGACGCCCCTTACCCGTCTACTGTATAGCCGAGCAAGAAGTGCCACATTCGGTGCCGGAGCACCCTATCTTGTTTTATCATATCTATTGTAAACTTTTAATGTCATTTAAAACATATATTCAATGTGTAGAAATTTTTTTTTTTTTCTGTGGAGACCCGGACAGAGCCTCCCCTGTTTTGTTAGCATCTGTCGGGTTCCACTATCACCTGTTAACATATTCATAGTCATCTCACATATTTTCATATCATATTCTCTTTTATCATATCATTCACAACTATTTATGAGATCTCAAAATGAAGTGTCATCTATTGCATTCATATAGAAATTCATAGATAATAAATTATAAGTTTTCATTTCAAGTCCAAAATGAAATACATCATAAACTAGTAATTACATCATGACTAAACATAATGAACCAAAATACTAGTCTATACATGGGCCCTACCAAAATACAAAAGACCGGTGAGGTGACTCTGGATAATGGCAGATTTGATCAAAGCTCTGTCAGTGCACTATTAGTCTTCGCTCTTTGCTTCTTTGTGGTGTTGGGATGATCCCGATACCTACGCGATGAAAAACCAACGCGCTAAGCATAACGCTTAGTGGTGCATAATTTATAATAATAATAATTTAATAATTTGAAACAATATATGCAACTCATAATTTCTGGGTCTTTTACATTTTTATTGCTCTTTGGAAATAATTAACATTATTGGGATCTTTTATGATTACTTATTGTATTTTAAGTCTTAATTTTTTTTTTTTTATGAGTGCCCAAGAAAACCTATAACAAATTATAAAAGCTGGATGTACGGGTGTATACTGGTTAGACAGCCATATGTCTATCCAAAGATATATGCATCGTGCACGAGGCCAGCTGTCGAGCACGAGACCCGCTGTCAGGCTTGTAAAGCCAGAAATAAAGTAGGCATATAGCCTGTAGAACAATCATACCAGACATATATTGTCAATTCATGATTTTCTCGGTAGGCAGTACTGCTATCTGTAGTCCCTAATTGGTATACCAATTTATCCAACTAAATAAATAAGTCTATGTATACTATGGGCAATTAAATATTTTTAATTAATTTAGCACTATTCACTATTACTATGTTCTAGTACTGTTCATTGGTACCATAAATTTCATATTAATAGGACATTAGTCCTAATTTACATACTCATATCATTTTTAATATTAAATTTTCCTTATGAGTATTTTAATTATCCTATATAGCATTTTTCCCATGAACCTTTCATTAGGTTCATGTTGATGTGTTATCTTTATCTAGGAATTTGACTAGGTTGGGATGTCTATTTAGTCACAATTCCTTCATAACAATTGCTCCTCTATGTTTAAACTTGAATTTCAGTTTTTGAATCACTGAGTTTGGGGTTATAGAACTCAAGTTATGGATAAAATACCAAAGGAATAGTATTTTGGGACATTTTCTAGGTTGGCAGTTTCAGTGACCCAACTTGTGCTAACCATTTGAATTGGTTAAAAGCAAAACTGGGTTAAGTGGTCTTCATGAAAAGTGTAGCCCTATGTCTAAACTTTCCATGGGCAAACTTTTAGGTTATTTGGACCAGTATAGAGAGAGTTATGACCAAATGAACACGTACTATTCATTTGGTCATTTTCTGGGTTAGCAGTTTCAGTGACCCAATTTGTGCTAATAATTTGAATTTGTTAAAGGCAAAACTGGGTTAAGTGGTCTTCATGAAAAGTGTAGCCCTATGTCTAAACTTTCCATGGGTAAAAGTTTAGGTTATTTGGACCAGTATAGAGAGAGTTATGACCAAATGAACACGTACTGTTCATTTGGTCATTTTCTGGGTTGGCAGTTTCAGTGACCCAATTTGTGCTAACAATTTGAATTTGTTAAAGGAAAAACTGGGTTAAGTGGTCTTCATGAAAAGTGTAGCCCTATGTCTAAACTTTCCATGGGTAAAATTTTAGGTTATTTGGACCAGTATAGAGAGAGTTATGACCAAATGAACACGTACTGTTCATTTGGTCATTTTCTGGGTTGGCAGTTTCAGTGACCCAACTTGTGCTAACAATTTGAATTTGTTAAAGGCAAAACTGGGTTAAGTGGTCTTCATGAAAAGTGTAGCCCTATGTCTAAACTTTCCATGGGTAAAATTATAGGTCATTTTGACCAGTATAGAGAGAGTTATGACCAAATGAACACGTACTGTTCATTTGGTCATTTTCTGGGTTGGCAGTTTCAGTGACCCAATTTGTGCTAACAATTAGAATTTGTTAAAGGAAAAACTGGGTTAAGTGGTCTTCATGAAAAGTGTAGCCCTATGTCTAAACTTTCCATGGGTAAAATTTTAGGTTATTTGGACCAGTATAGAGAGAGTTATGACCAAATGAACACGTACTGTTCATTTGGTCATTTTCTGGGTTGGCAGTTTCAGTGACCCAACTTGTGCTAACAATTTGAATTTGTTAAAGGCAAAACTGGGTTAAGTGGTCCTCATGAAAAGTGTAGCCCTATGTCTAAACTTTCCATGGGTAAAATTTTAGATCATTTCGACCAGTATAGAGAGAGTTATGACCAAATGAACACGTACTGTTCATTTGGTCATTTTCTGGGTTGGGTGCAGGGAAATCCGAATTTGGGCAGTATTTAGCTCAAGTTTTGGACAGAATTTGGGCATGGTTTCTTCATGGAAAATGGGCTATTTTGGGTCTAGTTTTACCTCCAATTGGCCTCATACCAATTGGGATCACACAATTTTATGGCCTAAAATGTACACTGCCCTCAACAAACACAACCTGCAGAAAATTAACACTTCCAAAACTCAATCTCCTCCAACTTCCTTACTTCAATTTGCATGCAATACACTTCTATAAGCAACAATCTCATCCCAATAGGTCAATTTCAACATTTTACACAAAGTCCTCAATATTTACACAAACCCTAGTTTTCAAAGTTTCAAATTTACACAAACACTACACAATCAAACACCCAAACATTTCAACTAATTACACATTCTCATGGAACCATTTTTCATCACTTAAAAGCAATAAACTTCAAGTTCCATGGCTGCCAAAAATTCAAGGGTTCTTTCCTTTAGATGTTCTTTTTGTTTTAATGGTTTTTATGCTTAGCTAAACATGCTTTTCATGTTTAATAAAGAGAAGAAGAGGGATTAGTGCACTAACCTCTTGTGACCCACTTCAAACTTTAATCTTTCTTCTTCTTATGGGTATCTAAAGCTTCCTTATGGTGTGGGCTAAATTTTTTGTGAAGGGGTCTATGGGTTTTGATGAGTAAAAGCTTGGCAAATCAAGCTTTAAGCTTGATAACAATGGTGGGGAGGGAGAGACCAAGGGAACGGCAAGGAGAAAGAGAGAAGAGGAAGAAGAATGGTTGGTGGGGTTTTGTCTTCTTGTGTCTATTTATATACATTTATGTGTACTTTATTGTTTTTAAATTTCATAAATCTATTTCCTTTCTTTTCTTTTCTTTCCTTTTCTTTTCTTTCCTTTTCTTTTCTTTTCTTTTCTTCTTCTTTCTCTTCTCATTTTTCAAATTCAAATTCATAAAATTAATTTATGTTAATTATTCTATTTCCAAATTTTAATTTGACATTTAAGTCAAAATTCACCTCTAGGGGTGAAATGACCAAAATACCTTTCATGGTGCTCATCGGATTATTTTTATTTTTTATACCAATTAATAAATTCTCTAAATTTTATTTTATTTCTCAAAATTTTTCCTATATTTTTTTAATATTTATTTCATTAATTTATGCCTCCTCACTATAGTTTAAGTGTAGTTCCAAACATCCTGACTGTCCGAACAGACATTAGTCATCGGAACAGTAAAATGTACGGACTACCTACGGTGAGGGCGTTACAATTCTTCCCCTCTAATAGAAATTTCGTCCTCGAAATTTACCTAATGTGAAGAGCTGAGGGAACTGCTGCCTCATCGTCTCCTCGCTCTCCCATGTCGCTTCTTCCGTGTTGTGGTGTCTCCATAAGACTTTCACTAGTGGGATCCTCTTGTTTCTGAGTTCTTTCACTTCCCGTGCCAAGATTCTGACTGGTTCTTCTTCATATGTCAAATCAGGTTGCACAATTATCTCCTCTGCTGAAATGACATGTGAAGGATCTGATCTGTATCTCCTGAGCATCGACACATGGAATACACTGTGGATCTTGTCCAGCTCAGGTGGTAAAGCTAGCCTGTAGGCTACTGGACCCACACGCTCAATGACATCATATGGACCAATAAACCTAGGGCTCAACTTACCCTTTTTACCAAATCTTAGCACTTTCTTCCAAGGTGATACCTTAAGAAACACCTTCTCGCCAACCTCATACTCTATATCCTTTCTCCTCAGGTCGGCATATGACTTACATGCATCGAGGCGACTTTTAAATTGTCTCTGATGAGTTTCACTTTTTCCTCTGTCTGTCTCACTAAATCTGGGCCCACTATTTTCTCCTCACCCATTTCTGTCCAACATAAGGGAGTTCTACATCTCCTCCCATACAACGCTTCATATGGAGCCATTTTTATACTGGCTTGGTAGCTGTTGTTGTAAGCAAACTCTACCAAAGGAAGATACTTCTCCCAACTTCCTTCAAAGTCAATGATGCAGCTTCTCAACATATCCTCCAATACCTGAATCACCCGTTCTGACTGTCCATCCGTCTGTGGATGAAAAGCCGTACTGAAGTGTAGTCGAGTGCCTAAAGACTCCTGTAGCCTCTTCCAAAACCTCGAAGTAAATCTCGGGTCTCGGTCAGATATGATCGATGTTGGCACTCCATGTAGCCGGACTATCTCATCTATGTAAATTTCTGCTAATCTCTCTAATGAGTAGCTGGTTCTAACTGGTAGGAAATGAGCTGACTTGGTCAATCTATCCACAATCACCCATATAGTATCATGCTTCCTCTGTGTCAATGGTAGCCCAGTCACAAAATCCATGGTAATGCGGTCCCATTTCCATTCTGGTATGGATATAGGTTGCAATAACCCTGATGGAACCTGATGCTCAGCCTTAACCTGCTGGCATGTCAAACATCTAGTCACAAAATCACCAATCTCTTTCTTCATTCCAGGCCACCAATAATGTGTTTTCAGGTCTTGGTACATCTTGGTACTTCCTGGGTGCATAGCATGGAAGCTACTGTGCGCCTCTTTCAAGATATTCTTCTTCAGTTTCTCATCTCTTGGTACACATATTCTGCCTTTATAGTACAGGCACCCATCTCCTCTCAACTCATAATCAGTCTCCTTCCCCTCTTGAGTTCTGCCCATAACAATTAGCAACTTTTCATCCCTTAATTGTGCTTCTTGTATTTGCTGTAACAAACTTGGCTTTACACACAACTCAGCCAAAAGTACCCCATCCTGTGCTAAAGACAACCGAGCATTCAATCCTCTCAAAGCCATTATGGACTTCCTGCTTAGGGCGTCAGCCACTATATTTGCTTTCCCAGGATGGTAGTCGATCACACAGTCATAGTCTTTAAGGAATTCAATCCATCTCCTCTGTCTCAGATTGAGTTCCTTCTGAGTTGGCAAGTACTTTAGAGTTGGCAAGTACTTTAGACTCTTATGATCAGTGTAGATATAACACTTCTCACCATATAGGTAATGCCTCCATATCTTCAATGCAAATATTATTGCCGCCAATTCCAGATCATGAGTTGGGTAGTTCTTTTCATGTGGCCTTAGCTGTCTAGAAGCATAGGCAACTACTTTCCCTTCCTGTATTAGAATACACCCAAGCCCATTGTGAGAGGCATCACTGTAGATCACATAGTCTTTCTCTGACTCTGGCTGTGTCAACACTGGAGCTTCTGTAAGCATAGCCTTCAGCTTCTCAAAGCTGGTTTGACATTTTTCATTCCAGTCAAACTTTGCATTCTTATCAGATAACTTAGTCGATGGAAATTTGCTATAAGGAAAATCCTTCATAAATCTCTGTAGTATCCATAACCCCAAAAGCTTGACTTCTGTTACATTTCTGTGAGGCTTCCATTCAACTATTGCTTCAATCTTCCTTGGATCTACCCTGATTCCATCTGCTGACACAATGTGTCCAAGAAAGGATATCTCATCCAACCAGAAGTCACACTTGGATAACTTGGCATACAACTTTTTTCCCGCGATTATGCGTAGTACTACTCTCAGGTGTTCATCATGCTCTTCCCGGTTCTTAGAATACACCAAGATATCATCTATAAAGACCACAACAAACTGATCCAAGTAGGGATGAAAGATGCGATTCATTAGGTCCATGAAAGCTGCTGGTGCATTTGTTAGCCCAAATGGCATCACTAGGAACTCATAGTGTCCATACTGGGTCCTGAAGCAGTTTTAGGAACATCTGTCTCCTTCATTCTCAATCGTGATAGCTTTGATCGAGATCTATCTTAGAGAATACTCCAGCTCCCCTCAACTGATCAAACAGGTCATTTACCCTAGGTAAAGGGTATTTGTTTTTCACAGTCACCTTATTCAGCTGCCAGTAGTCTATATATAGCCGAAGGGTACCATCCTTCCTATTCACAAATAGCACTGGTGCTCCCTAGGTGACACACTAAGGCGTATGAAGCCCTTGTCTAGTAGCCCCTGTAACTGAACTTTCAACTCTCTCAGTTCAGTAGGTGCTAGCCTATATGGAGCAATGGATATTGGCGTAGTACCCGGCATAACCTCTATAGCAAACTCCACTTCTCTATTGGGTGGCAAACTCGGCAACTCTTTCGGAAACACATTCAGAAAATCACATACAGTGGGGATCTCCTGCATGCTTGGGCTAGTCTTCCTGGTATTAACCACATGTGCTAAGAAAGCCTCACAGCCCTTTCTTATCAATCTCACATTTGTTGTGGTGATATGATGGTGGAAAGACAACCTGTTCCTTCACCCACAAGCGTAATCACATCCCCATCTCATGCGTAGTGACATCCTCTTTAGTCGACAATCTACCATCGCCTGATGACGTGATAACCAGTCCATACCTAATATCACATCGAACTCATGGAATGGTAGCTCAATCAAGTCAGCTAAAAACTCATACCCTTGTATTTTCAGAGGACAACCCTTGTAGACCTTTTTCACCATGACACTATGGCCTAAAGGGTTTGTGACTTGTATGTCCTCCTCTAGCTCCTCTACTTGTACCCCCTCTATCAACTGGTGGTGTGATACACACCTATGAATTTGTGGAAGCAGGATCAATCAATGCCCATACTAGCAGGTCAGAAAAAGAAACTGTACCTCTAATGACAATAGCTGGGTCTGGCTCATCTCGAGCTCTCATGGCATAAGCACGGTACTACCCTAATCTCCCGCCTGCGGGTGTCTGCAGTAGGCCTCTGTGACGTGCCAGCTGTATCAGGCCTCACAGGTCTCCTACCCCTCTGTGCTGCTGGGGCAGACCTCTCCATCTGAGGTGGAGCAGTGGGAGCACTAGTGTTCCTCTGTGGACAATCCTTCAGGAAGTGATCCGTAGACCCACATCTGAAACATCCACCTGTCAACAATCTGCACTCTCCTCTGTGGGGTCTACCACGATGTACACAAGCAGGTGGCGGGGCTGATCCCCGTGTAGCTGCTCCTGGTGAACTACCCACAGATGCACCAGATTGTCCTCCTCCTCTCCTTAGAGCAAACCGAGACTTCTGTTTCTTGCCCCGACCTTGAGTCTGACCCTGAGACTCCTTGGGTCTCTTACTACCCGTGTCTGCTGAACCGGACTGACCAGACCCAGAACCCCTCTTGCGTTGCCTATCCTTTCTGGACTGCTCTTCATTTCTGACTCTCTCCACATCAAGGGCTGATGCTATCAACAGAGAGAAATCTGTGAAGTGGTGGGATGTCACTATTAACCTGATGTTGTCATTCAGTCCGTCCTCAAATCTTCTGCATTTATCAACCTCTGTCGGCATCAACTCCAATGCATATTCGCTAAGTCTCACGAATTCTCGCTCATATTCGGAGACTGTCAGCTGCCTCTGTCTCAGTGCCAGGAATTCTCTTCTTCTGGCCTCCAAGTACACATGACTGATGTATTTCTTTCTGAATTCAGCCAGAAAGAACTCCCGGTGTGATCTGTGCAGGTGTACTACTCTAGATACTGTCAACCACCATCTATATGCATCCTCTGTAGTAGTGTGAGCACACTTCAACATTGCTCAGGGTGCGGTGTAGCTCTTTGCAATACCCTCTCTGTCCTCTCCACCAATACTCTGTGTGGTGGATCATCATCCTCTTACCTTTGAAGTTAATTGCCCCATACTTTGCAGTCTCTCTAGTGGAGATCTGTGTATAGGTTCTTGTGTGGGGTGGAGGTGGTCATGCAGTGGTGGTGGTGGTGGTGGTGGTGGCGTGTGGTGTGTGTGGAGGTGGATGTTGCTGTGTCTATTGCTGTGTAGGTGGAGGTGGCTGTGGGTGTGGCTATGGAGGTGGAGGTGGTGTGGGTGAGGAATGGCTCCGTGACCCAGTGAGCAGTGTGTCATCTGTTCATAGAAGGCTTCTGTGCCCTACTCACGATGCCTCGAGATGACTCGCTCTACTACCACTTCTCCCCGACTAGGAGCGGTGCGTGACTCTCTACTTCCTCCTCTATCGGTCTCGGAGGTCCGTGCTCAAGGATCGGATGCCATCGATCCTATAAAGCAGACAAAGAAACGGTCTGCATTAGTGTCACCTCGGCTCTATTTAAAGGCCCATGCATGTGATGCAACTATTTCTTTCAATCTATCTAGGTCTAGGACCGCCTAAACCTCTGCTCTGATACCACTAAATGTGACGCCCCTTACCCGTCTACTGTATAGCTGAGCAAGAAGTGCCACATTCAGTGCCGGAGCACCCTATCTTATTTTATCATATCTATTGTAAACTTTTAATGTCATTTAAAACATATATTCAATGTGTAGAAATTTTTTTTTTTTTGGAGACCGATGAGCCTCCCCTGTTTATTAGCATCCTGGGTTCCATTATCACCTTTTAACATATTCATAGTCATCTCACATATTTTCATATCATATTCTCTTTTATCATATCATTCACAACTATTTATGAGATCTCAAAATGAAGTGTCATCTATTGCATTCATATAGAAATTCATAGATAATAAATTATAAGTTTTCATTTTAAGTCCAAAATGAAATACATCATAAACTAGTAATTACATCATGACTAAACATAATGAACCAAAATACTAGTCTATACATGGGCCCTATCAAAATACAAAAGACCGGTGAGGTGACTCTGGACAATGGCAGATCTGATCAAAGCTCTGTCGATTGCACTCTTTATCTTCTTCTTTGCCGCTCTTTGTGGCTTTGGGGACTGATCTCCGACCTTACGCGATGGAAAACCAACGCGCTAAGCATAACGCTTAGTGGTGCATAATTTATAATAACAATAATTTAATAATTTGAAACAATATATGCAACTCATAATTTCTGGGTCTTTTACATTTTTATTGCTCTTTGGAAATAATTAATATTATTGGGATCTTTTATGATTACTTATTGTATTTTAAGTCTTAATTAATTTTTTTTTTTTTATCAGTGCCCAAGAAAACCTATAACAAATTATAAAAGCTGGATGTACGGGTGTATACTGGTTAGACAGCCATATGTCTATCGATATCGTCACATCGAGCACGAGGCCAACTGTCGGGCACGAGACCCGCTGTCAGGCTTGTAAAGCCAGAAATAAAGGAGGCATATAGCCTATAGAACAATCATACCAGACATATATTGTCAGTTCATGATTTTCTCGGTAGGCAGTACTGCTATCCGTAGTCCCTAATTGGTATACCAATTTATCCAACTAAATAAATAAGTCTAGGTATACTATGGGCAATTAAATATTTTTAATTAATTTAGCACTATTCACTATTACTATTTTCTAATACTGTTCATTGGTACCATAAATTTCATATTAATAGGACATTAGTCCTAATTTACATATTCATATCATTTTTAATATTAAATTTTCCTTATGAATATTTTAATTATCCTATATAGCATTTTTCCCATGAACCTTTCATTAGGTTCATGTTGATGTGTTATCTTTATCTAGGAATTTGACTAGGTTGGGATGTCTATTTAGTCACAATTCCTTCATAACAATTGCTCCTCTATGTTTAAACTTGAATTTCAGTTTTTGAATCACTGAGTTTGGGGTTATAGAACTCAAGTTATGGACAAAATACCAAAGGAATAGTATTTTGGGATATTTTCTAGGTTGGTAGTTTTAGTGACCCAACTTGTGCTAACCATTTGAATTGGTTAAAAGCAAAACCGGGTTAAGTGGTCTTCATGAAAAGTGTATCCCTATGTCTAAACTTTCCATGGGTAAAATTTTAGGTTATTTGGACCTGTATAGAGAGAGTTATGACCAAATGAACATGTACTGTTCATTTGGTCATTTTCTGGGTTGGCAATTTCAGTGACCCAATTTGTGCTAACAATTTGAATTTGTTAAAGACAAAACTGGGTTAAGTGGTCTTCATAAAACGTGTAGCCCTATGTCTAAACTTTCCATGGGTAAAATTTTAGGTTATTTGGACCAGTATAAAGAGAGTTATGACCAAATGAACACGTACTGTTCATTTGGTCATTTTCTGGGTTGGCAGTTTCAGTGACCCAATTTGTGCTAACAATTTGAATTTGTTAAAGGCAAAACTGGGTTAAGTGGTCTGCATAAAAAGTGTAGCCCTATGTCTAAACTTTCCATGGGTAAAATTTTAAGTTATTTGGACCAGTATAGAGAGAGTTATGACCAAATGAACACGTACTGTTCATTTGGTCATTTTCTGGGTTAGCAGTTTCAGTGACCCAACTTGTGCTAACAATTTGAATTTGTTAAAGGCAAAACTGGGTTAAGTGGTCTTCATGAAAAGTGTAGCCCTATGCCTAAACTTTCTATGGGTAAAATTTTAGGTCATTTCGACCAGTATAGAGAGAGTTATGACCGTACTGTTCATTTGGTCATTTTCTGGGTTGGGTGTAGGGAAATCCGAATTTGGGCAGTATTTAGCTCAAGTTTTGGACAGAATTTGGGCATGGTTTCTTCATGGAAAATGGGCTATTTTGGGTCTAGTTTTACCTCCAATTGGCCTCATACCAATTGGGGTCACACAATTTTATTTATGGCCTAAAATGTACACTGCCCTCAACAAACACAACCTGCAGAAAATTAACACTTCCAAAACTCAATCTCCTCCAACTTCCTTACTTCAATTTGCATGCAATACACTTCTATAAGCAACAATCTCATCCCAATAGGTCAATTTCAATATTTTACACAAAGTCCTCAACATTTACACAAACCCTAGTTTTCAAAGTTTCAAATTTACACAAACACTACACAATCAAACACCCAAACATTTCAACTAATTACACATTCTCATGGAACCATTTTTCATCACTTAAAAGCAATAAACTTCAAGTTCCATGGCTACCAAAAATTCAAGGGTTCTTTCCTTTAGATTTTCTTTTTGTTTTAATGGTTTTTATGCTTAGCTAAACATGCTTTTCATGTTTAATAAAGAGAAGAAGAGGGATTAGTGAATTAACCTCTTGTGACCCACTTCAAACTTTAATCTTTCTTCTTCTTATGGGTATCTAAAGCTTCCTTATGGTGTGGGCTAAATTTTTTGTGAAGGGGTCTATGGGTTTTGGTGAGTGAAAGCTTGGCAAATCAAGCTTTAAGCTTGATAACAATGGTGGGGAGGGAGAGACCAAGGGAACGGCAAGGAGAAAGAGAGAAGAGGAAGAAGAATGGTTGGTGGGGTTTTGTCTTCTTGTGTCTATTTATATACATTTATGTGTACTTTATTGTTTTTAAATTTCATAAATCTATTTCCTTTCTTTTCTTTTCTTTCCTTTTCTTTTCTTTTCTTCTTCTTTCTCTTCTCATTTTTCAAATTCAAATTCATAAAATTAATTTATGTTAATTATTCTATTTCCAAATTTTAATTTGACATTTAAGTCAAAATTCACCTCTAGGGGTGAAATGACCAAAATACCTTTCATGGTGCTCATCGGATTATTTTTATTTTTTATACCAATTAATAAATTCTCTAAATTTTATTTTATTTCTCAAAATTTTTCCTATATTTTTTTAATATTTATTTCATTAATTTATGCCTCCTCACTATAGTTTAAGTGTAGTTCCAAACATCCTGACTGTCCGAACAGACATTAGTCATCGGAACAGTAAAATGTACGGACTACCTACGATGAGGGCGTTACAAACATTATATTTTTGAATGAGGTATCTAGATTTACACTTATCATATGAGATGTTACATGCATGAATCGATTTACAAACTATTTCAGGAAATTTGATAGGTTCAAGCAATTTGTTTAAATTTTAAAATTTTTTATGTTCTAGTGATAATTAAAATCGATAAAATAAATGAACTGAATTAAACAAAACCAGTTGCCAGGTCTAGTTTCCGATATAACCAGTCCAACCGGCCGGTTTGCTCCAACTGTGAAAACGCTAACCTGTAGTTGCTGGAATCCCATCCAGATATATTGGATGCTTCCATCAAAGAAGTGCTGCACTTCTCCACAACGTCTAAGCTCTGCTTAAATTTTAGCAAATAATTCTATCTAAAGGACACTTGTTGTATTTATCCATAAATGAGCTATCTGGCACATTATTAACCAAAGGCATGCTTGTGACGAGAAATTACATGTAGCAATGGCTTTAAAACCAGATTGATCATTGAATCGATTTATTAACTATTTCAAGGTTTTGAAAGGTTTAAGCAATTTAGTTAAGTAAAAAAACTGGTTAAATATAATTTAGATTTTGAAAATTTTTTATTTTTCAAGAGGGAATTAAAAATAAATAAATCGAATTAGACCAAACCAGTTTCCTGGTCTAATTCCTGATTTAACCAGTCCAACCGACCAGTTTGGTCTAATTCTAAAAACACTAACCTGTAGTTTTTGGAATCCCATCCAGATAGATTGGCTGCTTCCATCAAAGCAGTGCTCCACTTCTCCACAGTGTCCAAGCGCTGCTTAAATTTTTCTTTAACTTTTCCAAATGCTTCCCCAAATTTCCCAGTCTGTTTTCTAACGTCAGAAGGATCCACATGGTAGAAAATGGGTAAGACCTTTCGCCCCATTCCTTTCTTGCAGTCAATTATCTTCACTAGTTCATCTAGGCACCACCGAGAGGACGCAGAATTTTCTGAGAAAATTACTACTGAAATCTTGGATTCTTCAATTGCTTTCATGAGCGCTGGCGAGATCCCTTCTCCTCTCTCAAGAACATCTTCTATGAATGTTGTAAGACTTCTCCGACACAGAGCAACATGAAGATGATCAGTAAAATTTGAACGAGTATCAATACCACTGAAACTAAGGAAAACATCGTAGGTAGTCTTAGAGGAATCGCAGAGAAAGAGGAAAGCTATTTAAAAAAAAATATTAAACTTGGGCGAAGGCTTTATAGGTGATCAGAATCAAACCACCTATAAGATTTTGTACATTCGAGAAAACTACAATGAACCCACCGTTTTCTTTTCTACTACTAGACGCGGAAATGTACTAATTAGAAGTAAATGAGTTTTTCCTCATGAGGGCAATTCTTCTGAATCACCTACAAGATTTTGTTTCGAGGAATTTTCAATGGGCAATGAGTGAAAGTACAAAGAGCCCACCATTTTCAACGCAATCACCATTAATGCTGCATAGCATTTTCCCAGTGATACACCGTTTTCTACTACTTGGACCTCACGCCCAAATCAACCTATTATAAAATACTAATTTTATAAGTTTAATATTATTACATATTTTTTATGAGATATTTTCTAAATAAAAATAATATTTACTAAAAAATAAAAATATTTACTAATTGAATTAATAAAAATACTGTTTAAATTTAAAAAAGATATATATATATATATATGTAAAATATTAATTTATAAATTTATAAAAATTAAAATATCATTCGTAAAAATCATTTAGACTGTATTTAGATAATTAACTATTTAATATAAAATAAATTCATTTTTATATTAAAATATAATAAAATAACATAATATTAAATTTAAATGTTCACTTATTTCAAAATTTTAATATTAAAGAATAAAGTTAATATACAATATATAGTTATAACAATATATTTCAAATTATATAATTTAAGTTTCCATCAATGCATTTATGATATATACTTTTCTGTATAAAATTTCAATTCATTAAAATTTTTAATTAATATATATAATTATATATAAAAATTAATAATTCATATGTAATATCCCTAATTTTTAAAAAATTATTATTATTATTATATATATATATTTTTTTTTATTTTAACACTGGTATTGTGGACTTCGCGTACGTACTTTCATTTCGTGGAAATTTGATCGTCGTCCGGATCTTTAATTTGGGACCAAGCAGATAAGTTGCTGGAGCCATTTTAGAACCGGGTCAAGATTATAGGCTACCCTACCTTTTTCAGACATTCTGGATGCGTTCCAGTTGTCAGATTTAGCATAGGTAAACTCGAACTCTACATTACTCAAGTTTTGTCTTATACTGGGTTAGAATAAAATTTATAAAATATTCGTGGATGATAAAAAAATTACGATTCCTATTGCAATAGCCTTATAATGTTGTTAAGGACCACGGGGCAGGTTTATAAAGTTTTTAAAGTTAGTTTGGATAGTTTTTGAAAATATTAATTTTGAAGTCTTATAATTGAGTTGTCTGATGTTGTGATTATTGCTTGGTTTGGAGGGCCCAGGAGGGGCCATATAATGATGATGAGATATGTGTTGAGTTTAGAAGTGTTATTTGAACCATTTTGCAGGTTGGGTTGGTCATAGGTATAGAGAAGACTTTGCCAGATTTTCGGCACGGCTTAGGACATTTTTAGTCTTTTCTTAGTTTGTATTGAGTTAAATGTATTAAATAATTGTAATAAAATTGTCAGGTGAGCTGGGACAGCCTTCCTCCTTCGCTCAGCCACCATAGTGACTTCGGTTAAGTCTGTAAGTAAAATATTAATTTTAATTGTAATTTCGATATTATTATATGTTCAAGCATGCCCACACATCACTTATAAATATGTATCTATGTAGTTAAATACTAGGCACGTTTTATATTGCATTCATAATTGTTGAAGTGCCATGGATGTTGTTTGTGGTAATTTGGAGCAGTGGGTGTGCGTGGCGTGCGTGTGGTATGGTATTAGATATGGACAGGACGGGTAGACACAGCTTGAGAGACACTCGTTGGGACCCTGCATTTGATTTATTAAGCGAAAGTCCAACTTGAGAGACACTCACTGGCAGAGGTTGGATTAAGAGGGCTGTATAGGGGATCAGCTCCCATATATGTATTGTTTGACAGTGTTGGGTGTATGAGTGCTCCAAATTGTCTTTTTGCTGTTATGATATGAAAATTATAATGATATTGCATTTCACTCCACATGGTGCATTAGCTTTAGATAGCTATAGAGATTATGATTAAAATTGATATTTTACTCTCTGAGTCGAATGCTCACTCCTGTTCATCTATTTTTCCAGGCTACAGGAGGATTATTTGTTGTGGCTAACCTGCTCTTCTTCTTCGCATGTCCATTGATAGTATTTAAAATATTTTGTACAATTGAGTTAAATTTTAGACTCCGCATGTGTTCGAAGCACTTATTTTTATTTTGGGCCTGTATTATAAAAGTTATGTTGGACCTGTAAAATTATTAACTGTATGCATGATGGGATTGGATGAGGGAGCTGAGCTCCCATTTGAGTTATGACATTTTGATTATGTGGAGGGTGAGCTGAGCTCCCCAATTTATTATATATTGTGTTTACAGGTCAAGCGAGTCAAAAACTCTCCATTAAATGGTCCATTTTATAGCCGGACTCTGTCCGGTTGAATTCTTAAAATTGGGCCCAAATGGGCCTTAGAGTTGGGTTGAGGAATAGTTAGACTTACTACGGGCCTCGGGAGCTTTAAGCTGGCCCAGGTCTTAGTGCCAGTCCGGCCCATAGGTTTGGTCATGACAAAAGTGGTATCAGAGCTTAGGCTTTAGATTCATGGGAAAGTGTGCACCTAGAGTTGTCACATACGGAGTATAGGATTCTGTTTCGTCTTTTTTTCTATAATTCTTCGTGTCTAGATTTTGCGTTATTCCTCGGTTAATACAAGAGTACTTCAATTCAGCACCTCAATTTTGTGAAGTACATAGAAGTGTGAAATAGAGTTAGCAGACATGTTGAGGTCTGCCATGGAAATACGTTCTCCAAGAAACACTATATTTCTATCAGTATGGGTCTAAGTGTTGTGCCTATCTGGTGCTAGGCACGAGTACATAAAGGTGAGTTTTGATAGTATAATTGCACTAGATAAGGGTGAGGATACCACTGCTGGCATTCATCAGTGGATGACCCAGTCAGAGTAAGTTTATGATAATAGTATATTCAAGAGAGATAAGAGATTAGGAGACCTAGTCTGTCAGGATGTATCGTAGTAACTATACAATATTCTCGATGTCTGCTCTTTAAGCTGTAGATTATAGTACCGACATGAGATTATTGTGTAGAGCTGCGTGCATCCCCGTGCTGCTCTATAATGAGGGTGTTTGCGAATGGCCTATGTTTTGGTACAATTATGCCAGAACAGAGTTCTATATCTGCAGAGGAGTTGGGAACTCTTGGTTAGGGATCTAAAGCTAGAATATCGAAAGGTCACAGTTGGGTGGTAACTAGAGTCGATGCTTTCGATTACCTAACATGAGGTCGAGTTACATCAAGAGTTGCCATTAGACCAGAGGTTGTGGATTAGTTGCAAAGTAAAGGTGACATCTATAGAGTGAGACCATCTGGCCTTCGATATGGAATTTTGGATGGTTTTTGCAGTATGACAGACGTTTTGCTTAGAGCTTAGTGAGAATAGTATACCTTGTGTGTATCAGCAAGATGTAAAGTACAACCCTACTACCTAGGGAAGGTCGGAACTATGAATTGATGATTTACAAAGCTATGATATGATAAGAGAGTCATTAATTTGACATGGTTTTGGCAAGGTGGTAAATGTAGTACCTTTATTGCAGTAAGTTAGGGTATAGTCCTATCTTTTCAGAAGGGATCGAAGGTTATTACTGATAATGATGACTTATGGAGTAGTGTCCCAGATGGGATTGTAGTGTGAGATAGAGAGTTGTTAGCTCAGGTATTCTGGAGAGGGTACAAGTTTCATGTAGGAATTATAAGATGTAAGATCAAGATGTATGTAAGCCTTTAAATTGAATGATGGGTTTGGATACCTAGTATTTTAAGTTTCAGCTAATTAAATGGATATGAAAAATTAGAGTTGCTACAAATCCCCTCCCTAAGGTAGTAGGGGGTAGTATGTAGTCCAAAAGGGTAAGAATAGAGATCACGCAGGAGAAGTATGACTGCTATTCCCTAAGTTCATCCTTAGCTTCTTAATGCTTAAGACTAAAGTATACTCCAAATAAAGTAAAAGAAAAAGGACAAAAGTTAGCATCGATAAATCATAGAATATATATATATATATATATATAAATGGAGTGCAATTCAAATGTAGTAGGAAAGATAGCCTGAATGCCAGTAGAAGTCTAGCTAGGGTAGTTAGAGGATCAAGTCTGAGTAACATTGAGGTATAGATGACGTGGTAGGGATAGTGGAAAGGTATAAGTTTCTGATATGACAATCAGGTTCAAAAAGAAAATATAGCTAAAGGATGGAAGAGTGAAAGTTCAGATTTGGGTAAGATGAAAAGAGTTGGCTAAAGAATAAACTAGAAAAACATATTAGGATAAGATTAGGAAGAATAGAGCCAAAATACCAAGGAGGTGAATGTGGTTATAGGAAGGGTAAACGAGATAAACAAAAAAAAAAGGATAGAGCGTAGAAAAGGATGGCATTAGGAAGAACATTGTTAAGTTATGGAACCCAGAAGTACAGGACTTAGAGCAGGTCATAATTGATGTAGTGTTAGGAGCCTGAGCCTAGAGCTTAGAGTTACAGGATCTGGATTAGACCTTATTTGTTTTGTAACACCCTAGGCAAATCCCACATCGACAAAACACTGGAGAGATGCTGGGTTTATAAGTTGGCGGTTTGTAACCCCTAGTGACGCATTTTAAAACTGTGAGGGCTTCAACCCAGAGCGGACAATATCACTAGTGGGCCGGGCCGTTACATTTGTGGTATCAGAGCCGCTCTGCGTGCAACCTTGGGCAATGGTGGGGCAAACCTCAGCGAGGACGCTGAGTCCCATAAGGGGGGCAAATCCCACATTGGCAAAACACGGGAGAGATGCTGGATTTATAAGTTGGCGGTTCGTAACCCCTAATGACACGTTTTAAAATCATGAGTTCATCGGCCCAAAGCGTACAAGAAACCTAGTCCGCCGAGCTCACTGTTTTAAAATGCGTCATTAGGGGTTATGAACCGCCAACTTATAAATCTAGCATCTCTCCCGTGTTTTGCCGATGTGGGATTTGCCTAGGGTGTTACAATCCACCCCCCTTATGGGACTCAGCGTCCTCGCTGAGGTTTGCCCCACCATCGCCCAAGGTTGCACGTGGAGTGGCTCTGATACCACAAATGTAACGGCGCCCTAGTGATATTGTCGCTGCGGGCGAAGCCCTCACGCGGTTTTAAAGCAGCGTCACTAGGGTTCTGAATCGCCAATTTATAAACCCAGCATGTCTCTCGTGTTTTGTCGATGTGGGATTTGCCTAGGGTGTTACAATCCACCCCTCTTATGGGACTCAGTGTCCTCGTTGAGGTTTGCCCCACCATCGCTTAAGGTTGCACGCGGAACAGCTCTAATACCACAAATGTAATGGCTCGGCCCACTAGTGATATTGTCCGCTCTGGGCTGAAGCCCTCATGGTTTTAAAACGCGTCATTAGGGGTTATGAACCACCAACTTATAAATCCAGCATCTCTCCCATGTTTTGCCGATGTGGGATTTGCCTAGGGTGTTACATGTTTTGTACCCCCAAGGTAGGATAATGGGGCAATGACATAAGAACCCTTTTGGTTGTTGACAGTATAATGGAAATTGGGTGAGGTGTGCGACCAAAATAGGTAGTAACTGTTGAGCATGTTGTGATAACTTGAATTGTATTGTCAGATAACGAAGCAAGATTAGTAGGAGTAAGTGGGATAAAAGTCAACATAAGGGATATAAATATGCAAGATGAGGGATAATGTCACAGAGGCTTGATATTAAAATTTAGAGTGGTGAGACCTAGAGTCAAAAATTGGAGTTAGACATATATTTTCAGTGTGATCGATAGAATAATTATGTAAAAAAAAAGAGTAATAATAAATAAATAAATAATAGTATGATAATATGTAGCAGAACGCTAATAACGGTCAGAATAGGACAAGATAGGTATAGGTGTAATTATAAGATATTGAGAAGTACATGGATTAGAGGAGTGATTGCTGGTAAGATTGGAGTAGATTTGAAAGAATCTGTGAGTGCTTTTATCTTCTAGAAAATAACTAAGTATAAGGAACATTGGACAAATTATTATAAGTATGGAAGATAAATGGTGAGTAAAAAGGAAATAGTAAATTCTAAAATGATATGTCAGGCAAGACAACAGTATAACAAATGGTAGATACAATTGATATCTTGTAATAACGTACAATAATTACAAAGAAATAATGAAACTAAAAAGGGAGACTAAGGGGTATGAGCTAAATCTTGTTTATCAAACAATGGTATACCATAAATGGTGGGAGAACATTTCTCCTTCTTTTCAAATTGGCTCGTGTTTCGATTCTAGGAGATTATGTTAAGAAGAGAGGTCGTGTCAAAGTGACCCAATTAATTGAAAATTTGATGGGCGTTAGTACATATCCAATCTTTTGAGGCGAAAATGACGATAATGGCGTACCTAATATTAAGTATGAAAGAATGATAAGAGAGGTGACAGGAGTTAAATCGAGCTAGTTACTAGGGCTTACAACCCTTTTGAACTATAAGCTGGAGGAAGTGCTATTTGCTAATGAGTTACAGCGAATGAAATTGTTGCTAATGGGAAAAGTTGAGGCTGAAGTTTGGAAAGCTATGGGCAATATATGTGATTATATTAAGGAGAATGAACACGTGAAGTATCTTGTTCAGAATTAAGGCATGACACATATTTCCAACAACCGTGTTAGTTCATATGGAACTTATAATTTCTAGGGCTCCTGTCCATCCAGGATGAGCAATTTCCTACTAAGGCTGGTAGGGAATGATAATGTTCTGATAGGTAAGTTGGGAAAGGGGATACAAAAAGAATTTTCTATGGTTAATTACAAGTGTTACGTAATGTGAAGAATGTGCTAGTAAGAGTTAATCGTAAAGTTAGAATTCTCGAAGTAATGGAACTAGTAATCAAGATAAGACTAAGAAATAAAAAAAAAAAAAAAGTTAAAGTTGATGATGGGATGGATATCCTTGAAGGAAAAGGTGTAAGGGTGAGATAGGACTAAGATTAAGGAATAAGTACAGCATGTTAGAAAGATATCAATGATAGCAGAAATAGGAAAAGAAAGTGAATAAGATCCAAAGGACAAAAAGAAAGCTCAGTAGAGCTAGTTATAATGATGAGGATAAGAAGGAATATGTATGCTAGGAACACACTAAGAGATGTTTGAAACAAGTTATTATGAGATGATAGATTAAAGGAGTAGTAGAGCCTCGATCTAAGTGCCAATGTGTCAGAAGTAGGCCACATACTAAGAAGCTTTAGGAAGAAATCTAGATATTTCCATTCCAGAGGAGTGGGAAACGATAAAGTTGCATTAACTGGGTTGTTAGGGAATACAAATACATTTGTCCTATAAGAGAAGAGACAACCCGTTCACTTTTCAATATTGATAAGTGGTGTGGGTTATGCTTGACACTTGGATGGAGCTCTACATAACTAGTTACATAAGATGGACAGGAGCTAGTCTAAGGACCTTAGTAATGACACAAAAGAGATTGAAAATTTGAAGTATCATGGGAGTGAGAAGATTTATAGGTATTGACCATTGAGGTCATAGGACAAGTAAAGGTTTCGAACGAGATGTATATGATAGGTGCTACAGGAAAGCATTTCATAGGATACTATAGGGTAAGGAACATAATTCATGTTTTTGGGGAACAGAGATTATTGAAACAAAGGAATGAGGACTGAAGTCACCGAGAGACACGTTAGGGCGTAATAAAAGTGAGGTAAGTGCTAAAGTTGATTAAAGTTATCAGATACCAAGTCGAGAGTAGTGGAGTTATAATGAGTACTAGAGATGACAAAAAAAAAAAAGAGGGGTAAATGAGTAGTCAGATGTGATGGTTTAGACTCAAAAGGAGGATGGTAGCTGGCATACTACGACAGGGGCAGATAGACATAAAAATTTTTAACCATCCATGCAAAACCAAGGCGGAAAGATGTAAAATTTGTAATGGGTGACCGTGTTCTTGAAGGTTTCTCCTATGAAAAGGGTTATGAGATTTGAAAAGAAAAGGCAAATTGACACTCCGTTATATAGGACCTTTTAAGATCATGGACAGAGTGGGAGCAGTTACCTATCAGTTAGAGTTGCCACCAAACCTTTCTCATGTCCACCCAGCATTTCAAATTTTCATGCT
The DNA here is from genome assembly GCF_030052815.1 of Hevea brasiliensis. Classification (NCBI taxonomy): domain Eukaryota; kingdom Viridiplantae; phylum Streptophyta; class Magnoliopsida; order Malpighiales; family Euphorbiaceae; genus Hevea; species Hevea brasiliensis. The sequence continues at coordinate 19,394,042 of NC_079504.1, forward strand.
TATAAAGTATGTTCCCGATCCTTCTCATGTGCTACGACCAGAAACAGTAGAGTTAAATGAGAATTTGATCTTTGAGGAGCAATTAGTAGCCATAGTAGGCTATCAGATGAGACAACTTTGGTCAAGGAAAATCCCTATGGTTAGTCCTGTGGAGGAGTTAATCTATGGAGGAATGCACTTAGAAGTTAGAGCGGGATATGCGCAGCAAGTACTCATAAGTTTGATATGCAACTATGCGTCATTGTTCTGCCTTGTGTAAAATTCGAGGATGAATTTTCTATAAGGGGGAAAGAATGTAACATCCCTAATTTTCAAATAATAATAATAATAATAATAATTATTATTATTATATATATATATATATATATATATATATATATATATATATATATATATATATATATATTATTCTAACACTGGTATTGTGGACTTCGCGTATGTACTTTCATTTCGTGGAAATTCGATCGTCGTCCAGATCTGCAATTTCGGGCCGAGCAGATAAGCTGCTGGAACCATTTCAGAACCAGGTCAAGATTATAGGCTACCCTACCGTTTTCAGACGTTTTGGCCAAGTTCCAGTTGTCAGATTTGGCATAGGTAAACTCGAACTCTACATTACTCAATTTTTGTCTTGTATTGGGTTAGAATAAAATTTATAAAATATTCGTGGATGATAAAAAAATTACAATTCCTATTGCAATAGCCTTATAATATTGTTTGGATAGTTTTTGAAAAATATTAGTTTTGAAGTCTTATAATTGAGTTGTCTGATATTGTGATTATTGCTTGGTTTGGAGGGCTCAAGAGGGGCCATATAATGATGATGAGATATGGGTTAAGTTTAGAAGTGTTATTTGAACCATTTTATAGGTTGGGTAGGTCATAGGTATAGGGGAGACTTTGCCAAATTTTCGGTACGACTTAGGACATCTTTGGTCTTTTCTTAGTTTGTATTGAGTCAAATGTATTAAATAATTGTAATAAAATTGTCAGGTGAGCCGGGACAGCCTTCCTCCTCCGCCCAGCCGCCACAGTGACTTCGGTTAAGTCTGTGAGTAAAATATTAATTTTAATTGTAATTTCGATATTATTATATGTTCAAGCATGCCCACGCATCACTTATAAATATGTATCTATGTAGTTAAACACTAGGCACATTTTATATTGCATTCATAATTGTTGAAGTGCCATGGATGTTGTTTGTGGTAATTTGGAGCAGTGTGTGTGTGTGGCGTGCGTGTGGTATGGTATTGGATATGGACAGGAAGGGTAGACACGGCTTGAGAGACATTCGCTGGGACCCGGTCCTTCGGGGTAAACACGGCTTGAGAGACACTCGCTGGGACCCGCATTTGGTTTATTAAGCGATAGTCCGACTTGAGAGACACTCGCTGGCAGAGGTTGGATTAAGAGGGCTGTATAGGAGATCAGCTCCCATATATGTATTGTTTGACAGTGTTGGGTGTGTGAGTGCTCCAAATTATCTTTTTGCTGTTATGATATGAAAATTATGACGATGTTTCATTTCACGCCACAAGGTACATTAGCTTTAGATAACTATAGAGATTATGGTTAAAATTGATATTTTACTCTTTCAATGGAACGCTCACTCCTGTTCATCTATTTTTTCAGGCTACATGAGGATTATTTGTTGTGGCTAACCTGCTCTTCTTCTTCGCAGGTCCATTGATAGTATTTAATATATTTTGTACAATTGAGTTAAATTTTAGACTTCGCATGTGTTTGAAGTACTTATTTTTATTTTGGGCATGTATTATAAAAGTTATATTGAACCTGTGAAATTATTAACTGTATACATGATGGGATTGGAAGAGGGAGCTGAGCTCCCATTTGAGTTATGACATTTTGATTATGTGGAGGGTGAGCTGAGCTCCCAAATTTATTATATGTTGTGTTTACAGGTCGGGCAAGTCAAAAACTCCCCGTTAAATGGTTCATTTTATGGCCGGACTCTGTTTTTGTTGAATTCTTAAAATTGGGCCCAAATGGGCCTTAGAGTTGGGTTGAAGAATAGTTGGGCTTACTACGGGCCTCGGGGGCTTTAGGCTGGCCCAGGTCCTAGTGCCGATCTGACTCATAGGTTGAGTCGTGACATAATATAAAAGTATGAATATGAGAATTTATGAAATAATAAAAAAAACGAATAATAGAAAAATGGAGAGAAACAGTATTGTACTAATAAGATGGATATTTTGAATAAAAAAATAAAAGATATTATTAATAAATTGTCACGACCCAACCTATGGGCCGGACCGGCACTAGGGCCTGGGCCAGCCTAAAGCCCCCGAGGCCCGTAGTAAGCCTAACTGTTCATTAACCCAACTCTAAGGCCCATTTGGGCCCAAATTCAAGAAAACAAACGGACAGAGTCCGGCCATAAAATGGACTTTCCAACGGGGAGTTTTCGACTCACCCGACCTGTAAACACAATAAATACTCAATTGGGGAGCTCAGCTCACCCTCCACATACTCATCAGCATAAAAATAAATGGGAGCTCAGCTCCCTCATCCAATCCATCAAACATGCATAGAATATTAAGTTTACAGGTCCAAAATAATAATTTAGTTTACAGGCCCAAATCAAATAAACATTCTAACACATGCGGAAATTCTAAGATTTAACAAGATTATACAAACATTAATAATCGACCTGCGAGGAAGAAAGCAGGTTAACCTCAAAAATATCCTCCTGTGGCCTGGAAAAATATTGAACAGGAGTGAGCGTTCGACTCAGAGAGTAAAATATCAATTTTAACCATAATCTCTATAACTATCTAAAACTAATGCACCCTGTAGAGTGAAATGCAACATCAACATCATTTTCACATCATAACATCAAAAAGGTAATCTGGAGCACTCACGCACCCTGTAACATCAATCATAATATATGGGATTAAGTAAATAGATTAAGTAAAATTACAAAGAATCCCACGATTTAGTCTATTATTTTTTTTTTATTCATAAAGCACATGTATATTTTTTTAATCATTTCATTCGCGAGGAGCTGGATGAGAAGAAACTCTCATGTCCGGTTCTGTAGTAGAGATGGAATTGAGAAACAACCATCAACTATAACCCCAAAAGAACCCGATTCCGTAAACAACATAGAGGAAGAATGAAAGGAATAGCTTTTCGAGGTAATCGTATTTGTTTCGGCAGATATGCTCTTCAGGCACTTGAACCCGCTTGGATTACATCTAGACAAATAGAAGCGGGGCAATCCCTATACAGCTCTCTTAAATCCAACCTGGTGCCAGCGAAGAACTCAAGCCGGACTTTCGCTTAATAAACCAAATCGGGGTCCCAGCGAAGAACTCAAGCCGTGACTACCCCCGAAGGATCGGGTCCCAGCGAAGAACTCAAGCCGTGACTACCCGTCCTGTCCATAGTCCACACCACATCACACGCACGCCAACGCACGCACACTGCTCCAAATTACCACAACAACATCATGGCACTTTAACAGTTATCAATGCAACATAAATCGTGCCTAGAGTTTAACTACATAAATATATGCATATAAGTGATGCATGGGCATGCTGAACATATAATAATATCGAAATTACAATTAAAATTAATATTTTACTCACAGACTTGACGGTGGTCACTGAGGCGGCTGGGCGGAGGAAGAAGGCTGTCCCGGCTCACCTGACAATTTTATTACAATCATTTAATAAATTTGACTCAATACAAACAAAGAAAAGACCAAATACGTCCTAAGTCGTGCCGAAAATCCGGCAGAGTCTCCCCTATATCTAGGACCTACCCAACTTGCAATAGGGCTCAAAACACACTTCTATATTCGCAATCTATATGTCCACAGCTCAATCACATCACACAGCCCCTCCTGGGCCCATCAAATCAATCATCCATCACAATATGTAAAATTTCAATTTAGTCCATATAATTGACTATTTTTGCAAAAACTGCCCAAATCAGCTCTAAAAATTCTAAAACTTTGCCCCGCGGTCCTTAGCATTATTTCTTAGATATTGCAATAAGAATCATAATTTTATAATCTAACAAGTTTTTTTTTTGGATTTTTAATCCTATTTAAGCACTAGAAATTTACGATAAAGCAAGGTTGGGTTTACCTTTGCCGATTCCGACTTGAACGCGCTGGGACATCGACAATGGGGCTAGCCAAAACCTCGGTCCACCGGAGACTTTTCCAGAAGTGCATGCGCCGAATTTCGCAGACCCGGTCAACTGTCGAATTTCCGCGAATCGAGGATACCTACACGAAGCCCATAACACGGGGGTTAGTACATAAATTTTTCAGAATTTTCTAAGCTCATTAAATGCTCGGAAAAACACTGCGAAGTTCTGTGGGACCCACCGAAAACGGTGTCGAAAAAATTTAAAATTTATGTCGCCGCGAAGCTCTCGACGAGTGGAGCGTGCTGGTACCCTCGGTTTTCTCGTGGGATTCACGGTTTTTGAGAAATCTAGCCCAAAAGTTGAAATGGGCTAAAAACTTCCCGAGCAAAAATCGGACAAACCGCTCAATGGATTTCGGTGTTCTTGGTGTCTATGGAAAGCTCTCGTCGAGTAGATGATTTTAGACACAAGACCCGGTCCAATTGGTGGCCGGATCGGCCTAATTTTAGCCGGAGAAGCCGAAATGCCATGCGAGGGAGAGAATTCAGCGGTTTCCGCTTAGCGCGCCGGCCGGGAGGTCGGGTGGCGCTGGCCTACCGGGTGGCTGGGAGGTGGTGGCCAGAGGGGCGGTGAGGAGAGAGAAAACGGGAGGAAGAGAGAAGAGGGAAGCGACGCGCGCGGGAGGAAGAAAAAGGGAAGGGAGCCGGTCCGATTCGACCTATCCGGTCCGATTCGATTCGGCCGGTTCGATTCGAAATACAAAATTTTAAATTTTTACTCTGCCTTGGGACCGAAAACGAGGTCCAAAAATTTCGAAAAAATTCCAGAAAACTCAGAAAAATACGTAGACTCCAAATATATTTTTAGTTTTGCCACGTGGTCTTTAAATTAATTTTAAAAAAATCATCAAAGTTTATATTTTTGGAAAATCGAACCCGATTCTTAAAATCCGAAAAATCTCAAAAAAATTCCTAAAATTTAAATAAAATCAAAATACCAAAAATACTCATAAAATAACAAAAATCTTAAAATTTTGGGGTGTTACATAAATAATAATACATATTGTTACTTAAATGTATATTACTAGAATATAATGAATTTTTTTTATATAATTTTTTTAATTTAGATTTTTACTTTATTTTTCTTAATCATGTTGTATTATTATATTTTCTCTGGAGAAAAATTTCTATTACTTTTAAGATTTATTAATTAATTAATATATAAATTTTTTCCAAAATTGTATATAAAAAAAATTAAATAATTAATACAAAACATGCAATGCACGTGAATATATATATATATATATATATATTAAATCAACTAGACTACTATATACGATTATTTCTTGTATTAGCTTAAACTATATTATATTAACATAAAATAATTGATAATTATTAATTATTTTTCCATTTTATTATCTTTTTGTAAGGTCCAGCCAAGTAGCTCAACCCATGAAACCAAATTAGAGGACCCATAAAAACGTAACTCTAGAATTTGTGTATATATATGTGTGTGTGTGATTGTGTGTAAAAAAAAAAAAAAAAAAAGAGAACAGAATAGGGCAATAGGGTTGTAGAACAGGAGAGGAGAAATTCACACATTCCATAGCTAAATTTCACTTTGATCCCTCCATCTTTAACTCAAACTTCTTCCTCATCCTTTCTTTTACATCCAAATCACTCAATTACACCCATAAATCAATAAAAATATTAGCTAAAACTCATTTCTTTCCACAATAGCACAAATTAAGTTTTAATAGGTAAGTTCTTCTTCCTCTTTTTCTTGTGAAATATTAAGCTTAAATTAACTTCCTTTATTATTTAATTGTGATTTCTATAGAAAAAGAAATTGAGGGAGGCAAGTTTAGGATAAAGATTTGTGGTAAAGTTGATGTTGAAATAAGGGTTTCTATGGATTAATTTGAAGGAAATTTATAGCTCTAATATATATATTAAGAGGTGAATATCAAGAATTAGTTTTCAATTATGAGAATTAAATTTAGGTTTTTTAAGTGCTAAGTATTTGGTCGAGAGTGAAGAAAATAGAATATAGAATTTGTTGATTTTGGAGTTATTAATGAATATTGATTATATTTATGTGAGCAAGAATTCTAAAGTTATTGTTGGAAGAAAATTTAGTATGAAGTGTTAAGAAGGAGAAAAATATTATTATGGAAGGGTTAAAAAAATTAAGAGAGAAAAGGGTGGAATTAATTATGGATGTATTATATAGGCTTTGGAGGGGCATTTTAAATTATTGGTGAATGTCTTGTGGCTTGTGAAGAATTGGTTGAGTTCTTGGAATTTTGGAAGACATCCGATTTATACTAAAATGCCTCTGAAATTTTTTTTGAATTTTAGATAAATAAAGCATGCATTTCACTCTCACCTTTTTCATCTTCAGGATTTTAAATTCCTTTTCTTAATGTACTACTTTTCCTTACATTTTTAGGAGATGATCCAACTCCTGTTGTAGATATTAAGGGTGCTCCAGCAGTTTAGGCTTCATTAGTCTTTAGTACAGGTGAATGGATAAATATTTAATACTGATAATTTTTATTCAATGTATATTTATGTATGTTTTTTTTTTCCTTTATGCAAAAATGGGAGTGGATAATGATAATTATGTATTTTTTTATTAAATGAAATGAGATTTAGAAGTACAACTGAATAAACGACCGAATACACTCAATATATGCACCAAATAGATAGCACATCGATGACGGGTGATATAATTTCAGCTCAGTTTATATTTATATCGTCTTTGGGATAGCGCTTGATATACATATAGCCTTTGGGGGCGTCTATCAGGTGGTCGCCCTTTTAGGGTAGCTCTACACATGTGTATGACCAGTATATTTATTGCTCTTGGGCCATTAGTAGTGTCATCATAAAGCTCAGGATGCCAGCATTGCTCTCAGGTTGCCAGAGTTTGTTATATACACCTGATATGCCAGCATTATCTATAGGAAGCATATTGTGAGTGCATGAGAATATTACTGATTTTATGATTATTAGCAAACTTATTTCTGCAATATTTCCTTTTACAGCATGAAATTTTATTTTATCTCAGTTATGTGTATTACAGCAAATGATATTTATTCAATTGACATATGTTAGTATAGCACCTGGTACTATTAAGTACCGAAACCTTGTTTGTTCTCCCTTTGTTATTTATTTATCCACTCATTGAGTAGTTGTACTCACCTCTTCTATTTTAATATTTCATATTCTTTTTGGTGATCCTTCTATAAGCAGTGATCATTTGTTAGCATTGTCCTTTCTTCCACTTCACTAGCTACAGAGTCTAGTGGAGGTCGGGCCAACACATTCCTTTTGTAACTTTTGATCATTTTGGATTGTTGTATATATTATCTATGTGTTTAGGCTGCTACCCACCTAAAGTCTGTTTTTGTATATTTTTTTGGTTCCCACGTAGGGAAAAAAATTACGTGTCTATGAAGATGATATATCTATTTGACATGGAGCCACTTTATGTGTATATGTATATATTTACATATTCTTCTAGGTTTTCAGCAAGTTTCATATGTCTAATTAGATATATTTTAGAGAAAACTCTATCAATTTTTCCTTATCACATTTGCCTCTATAGGGTGGAAGGCAGGTGTGACATTTATTGGCATCAGAGCATAGGTTTATAGATTCTGTAGACCTTTCTAGTGTCAATGTTGTTGATTATCTCTTGATGTTCCATTCCTTATCTTATCTGTAGAACAATGCTACCCAGAGTAGTAGGTGGTAGAGGCTGTGGTGCCAACCGTGGCCATAGTGTTCGTAGAGTTTAATTAGCTAATGTTGGTCGACCTCAAAGGGATCCTATAGCAGCACGTCCACCTCAAGAAGAAGTAGTATGTGACACCCCTTACCCATCTACAGTGCAGCCGAGTAAAATATGCCACACAGTGTGCGAAGCACCATAACTTATTTCATAACAATTTACCCTCCATAATTTATTTATTTACTATTCACCAAGTGCAAAATTTACCAGTTATATCATTTATTTTCAAATTTGATTAATCTAAATTTTTTATAAATTTTTTTTATAGAAAATTCAGCAGAGTGCCGGCTGTAAATTGGAAAACAGTTATTCTGAATCTGTTTAAAAGACACTTCCAATATAGTTTTCAAGTCTAGAACTCCAATATACACACATATCCACTCAATCTCTACCTCTCAACACCATTCCCAAAATTTTTGTTCACCTCACATGTGACACCCCTTACCCGTTTACAGTGTAGCCAAGCAAGATATGCCACACAGTGTGCTGGAGCACCAAATCATATTTTCATTACAATTTACCATTTTTAATTCATTTATTTATAATTTTGATTAATCTGAATTTTTCGTAAATTTTATAGAAAATTCAGCAGAGTGCCTATCAGAATTGGAAAACAGTTCTTCCAATCATAAAAACACTTCCAATATAATCATAATTTCAATCTCAGTCAACCACCAACATCTTTCCACAATTTCTCAAATGACATCAATATTTCAAAAATTCAATTCATTCATATCATACTCAACTCCATAAGAAAAACTCAAATTATTACTGAACATGGTTCATAAATAATTACATCAAAAACATAATTACATGAGTTTATAATATACATTACACAAGTTTACAAAATACAAAATACCGAAATACCAAAAGTGGCCTAATATCCTACCAAATGCACTACAAATGTGAGGTGACTCTGGACTCTGTGTGCAGATCTGAAAGCTCACCCAGTATGAGGTTTGCTGGACTCCCCAGCTATGTCTCCAGTACCTGCGCGTGGCAAAAGCGACGTGCTAAGCAATTCTGCTTAGTGGTGATAATATAAAATAAAATAACTAAAATAACATAAATATGCAGAATGTATATTTACATTTTAGGTAGACTTAATTTCTAGCATTTATTGCAGTATAATTCGATTAAAATTTTGTAAGATTCATTATCATTGCCCGAGTAACCCATACTAGTCTACTGGACTGGATAAACGGGTAAACTGACACTGGGTACTAAGTACCTCAGACCATCACACCATCGGTCACATTGTGTCTCCCGGTATGCAACAGAACAACTAATAAGCTGTAATAATTATCAAGGATAAAACTCAAGTATAATAACTCAATTAACATAGCCAAAGGCTATTTTATCACAGAATGGCACATGAGGCCATAAAACACAGAATGGCATGAAGCCATATGCAATACTGCTAACAGAACCCTATTAGCATGCCAACCTATCCAAACCAATCTTGCTAGGTGTACTAGGGCATGTTACACTCTTAAATTATACAATTCTTGAAATTCAAGTTTAGGTGTTACTATTCATTTCAGTAGTCAACAAAAATGTTGACTTTTGCATGGACAATAGGTACATTGGTTTTAATATTCCCAACATACCACATTTTGCATTCTAAAATTGTTGGTATTAGTTGCCAATACCATTTCTAAGCTTAATGTTAGTTGTTCAAAATTTTCAGATTTCAAGCCTTGTATTTACTGTTCCATTAGTCATTTTTGCAGTGGAAATTTGGTAAAGTTGTCAACATGAAAGTTGTTCCTTATTGTGTCTAGTTACATTTCTTTTTTTGAATCACTCCATTTGGAGTTTTGTAGCTCATGTTATGGCCTAAATACCATGACTGGCCGGATTGCCAACTTCCCAGATTTTCTGGACTAACCAAATCTATAGTGTTTTATGTAGTGACTGCAGGTCACCTTTTGAACATGTTATGGTCAAAATTTGAGTTAGGTTTCTTCATGAAAGTTGTAGGTATATGTCTCACCTATATTCTGGTAAAATTTCAGCTCAATTAGACTTTTCTACACTGAATTATTACCAAATGAATAAACACTATTTATTTGGTCATTTTGCCCAGGTAGAATGCAGGTCACCCAGATTAGGGCAATCTTTAGGTCAACTTGGTTTGGTTTTCTGGGCATGGTTTCTTCACCAAAGTTGTGCCATTATGTGTCTAGTTTCATGTCCAATTAGCCTTGTACCAATTGAACCTCTACAACTCCAGTTATTGCTGCCCAAACCTGCTGGACTCATGCCCAGTCCTGCAGGTCACCAAGGACAGCAACACTAACTTCAATTCCCACTACATAAACCACTTCATTTCTCGTTCACACATAACTACATGTTCACTAATTGACCATTAAAACTTACTTTCACCATTACATGATCAACATCACAATTTTGGGTCCAAACCCTAGCTCTACCATTTCAATTTTTTAAACACATACAATCAATGGATCAATTCATACTCCCAATGATGCATATACAAGTTTAAAGGATTAATTGACACTAACCTTTATTGGAGAGTTTCCCTAGCTTACAAAACTTCTTGATTTTTCTTCCTTTTTGCTGCCTCAAGCTTGCTCTAGTTGGAAGGAGGAGTTTTAGTGAAAGGAGCAAGTGATTTTAGGGGGGTGTTTATAAAGAAAATTTAGAAAGAAGGAAAGTCATCAATGGAGATAAGAGAGAGAGAGAGAGGAATTCGGCTGAAGAAGGAAGAGAGAAGATGGTAGATGTTTCTTTTGATTTTTACCCCATTTAACTCTTTTTAAATTGATTTCATAATGCTTGTTATAATTTGATTGGTGGAGCCCTTTTAATGACATCATTCTTATGCAATAAATCCATTTATTTCTTTTTTTTTTGTTCTTCTTTCTATTCATTTTTAATAAATTTTTCATTAATATTTGTTCATATTTTATGTCATATAATTCACTTACATAAATGGACAAGTTGGTCAAAAATCATCTCTGAATACGAAATGACCAAAATGCCCTCCGTTTGGCTTAACGAGCTAAAATTGTCTGTATCGATTGAAAAATTTTTCTAAGCATTTTCTTGGTATTCTAATGCCTTAGAAACCTCAATGACCCTTCTTTGGAGTCCTAAAAATTATTTTATAAATTTTTCCTCTGGTTTAGGGTTGTTAACGGCCTTCACCGTCACTTCCCCTTCGGGTTACTCATCACTGGGGTTACGGCTCGTTTAACCTTAGTGCATTACATTTCTAAAAATTTTTCTTGATTTTTATGAGCATTATTTGGTTTATTTATAACTCCTCACTCTAGTCTATTTATAATTTCAAACATTCTAGCTGCCCAGACCGACATTGGTCACTGGAACAGTAGACTGTACGAACTAGCTAAAGTGAGGATGTTACATCACAATTCGAATCACATTCATGAATATTTCCCAACATTTCATTTTTCAACATAATATAGAGAAATTTTCAATAACATGAAATTTCATATATTTACATTATCACATAATTTCAAGAGTTTGTAATTACAATCAAAATTAATATAAAATGCAAAATACAAAATACAACCCAAAGTCCTAATGTCCTGCCAAGTGCATTGCAGATATGAGGTGACTCTAGACTCTGTGCAAATCTGACAAATCACCCGGTCTGAGGTCTGCTGGACTCCCCAGCTATGTCTCCAGTACCTGTGCGTGGCAAAAGCGACGCGCTAAGCAATTCTGCTTAGTGGTGCCAATAAAAATAAAATAACTAAAATAAAATAAATATGCAGAATGTATGTTTACATCTTATGTAGACTTAATTTCTGGCATTTATTGTAGTATTATTTGATTAAAATTTGATAAGATTTATTTTAATTACCCGAGTAACCTATACTAGTCGAATGGACTGGATAAATGGGTAAACTGGCACTGGGTACCCAGTACCTCGGGCCATCACACCATCAGTCATATTGTGTCTCCCGGTGTGTAACAGAACAGCTAATAAGCTGTAATAATTATTAGGGATAAAACCCAAGTATAACAAACTCAATCAAAATAGCCAAAGGCTATTATATCACAGAATGGCACGGGAGGCCATAAAACACAGAATGGCATGAAGCCATATGCAGTACTGCTAACAGAACCCTATTGGCATGCCAACCTATCCAAACCAATCTTACTAGGTGTACTAGGGCATGTTACACTTCTAAATTTTACAATTCTTGAAATTGAAGTTTAAGTGTTACTATTCATTTCATTAGTCAACTAAAATGTTGACTTTTGCATAGACAATAGGTACATTGGTTCTAATATTCCCAACATACCACATTTTGCATTCTAAAATTATTGGTATTGGTTGCCAATACCATTTTAAAGCTTAGTGTTAATTATTCATAATTTTCAGATTTCAACCACTAAGTTTACTGTTCTATTAGTCATTTGTACAGTAGGAATTTGACAAAATTGTCTTCATGAAAGTTGTTTTTTATTGTGTCTAGTTACATTTCTTTTTTTGAATCACTCCATTTGGAGTTTTGTAGCTCAAGTTATGGCCTAAACACCATAATTGGCCGGATTACAAATTTTCCAGATTTTATGGACAGGACCAAATCTACAGTATTTTGTACACTGACTGCAGGTAAATTTTTGGACATGTTATGATCAAAATTTGGGTTTGGTTTCTTCATGAAAGTTGTAGGTCTATGTCTCAGTTTTCTGTTGGTAAAATTTTAGGTCAATTTGACCTTTCTAGATTGAGTTATGACCAAATGAATAAATACTGTTTATTTGGTTATTTTGCCCAGGAAGAATGCAAGTCACCTGGATTAGGGCAATTTTTAGGTCAACTTGGTTTGGTTTTCTAGGCAGGATTTCTTCACCAAAGTTGTGCCATTATATGTCTAGTTTCATGTCCAATTGGCCTTGTACCAATTGAACTTACACAACTCCAGGTATAGCTGCCCAAACCTGCTGGACTCACACCCAGTCCTGCAGGTCACCAAGGGTAGCATTCCTAACTTCAATTCCCATGGAACAAATCACTTCATTTCTTAATCACACACAGCCAAATGGTCAGTAATTGACCATTAAAACTTTCTTTCACTAAATACATGAACAAAGTCTCAAGTTTAGGTCCAAACCCTAGCTCTACCATTTCAGATTTTGCATTCACTTGCACTTCACTATCCTAATCAATAGATTAGTGTTAAGGGCAGCTAGAGTACCACTTTCATTCCAAGAAATCTTAAAAACCCTACCTATCCCAAAGATGCCAAAATTTTAAGAAAGACATACACATGATATTTTTTCAATTTTCTTGTAAATTTGCATTCCACTCCACTCCTTTAACATGAATCAAAAGAGAAAGAGTAAGTTTGGTCACTAACCTCTAATGGAGTCACTTCCAAACTTGTAAGAACTCTTCCTTTTTACTTTTTTTTGCTCCCAAAAGCTTCACCAAGATGAAAGAGTAAGGTTTTGTGTTGGAAACTTAAGCTTTAGTTGGTGAAAAACTAAGGAACTCAAACTTTGGTAAGCTTGGCAATGGAGGAGAGGGAAGATGAAGTGGTGCGGCTTGGAGAGGTGAATGAGGGCTGCTAGTTATTTTTCTAGATTTCTGACTTCTTTTCTTTATTTTTAATGTATTTTAATTGTGTTTCTTTATTTTGATTGGCCAAAGGATTTAATTACCTCATGCTTGCATAAGCATTATGTAATAAATCTAATTTACCTTCATTTTCTTTTCTTTCCCTTTCTATTCATTTTTAATAAATTTTTCATCACTATTTGTTCATATTTTATGTCATATAATTCACTTAATTAAATGGACAAGTTGGTAAAAAATCATCTCTGAAGACGAAATGACCAAAATGCCCTCCGTTTGGCTTAACGAGCTAAAATTGTGTGTTACCGATTGATTAAATTTTTCGTGTATTTTCTTAACATTTTATTGTCATTGGAACCCCAATAATCCTTCCCTGAGGTCCCAAAAATTATTTTATGAAGTTTTCCCAAGGTCTAGGGTTGCTAACGGCCTTCACCGTCACTTCCCCTTCGGGTTACTTATCACAGGGGTTATGTCTCATTTAACCTTAGTGCATTTCATTCCTAAAAATTTTCCTTGATTTTTCTGATCATTATTTGGTTTATTTATAACTCCTCACTCTAGTCTAATTATAATTTCAAATATTCTAGCTGCCCGGACCGACATTGATCACCAGAACAGTAGACTGTATGGACTAGCTAAAGTGAGGATGTTACAGCTCTTCCCCTCTAATAAAAATTTTGTCCTCGAAATTTACCTGATGCAAACAGTTGAGGGAACTGTTGCCTCATCGTCTCTTCACTTTTCCAAATTGCTTCCTCGATATTATGGTGCCTCTAAAGTACTTTCATCGGTGGAATTTTTTTATTTCTCAGTTCCTTCAATTCCCGAGCCAGGATCCATATGTCAAATTCGATTGGATTTCAATCTCTTCCATGGAGATGACATTTGATGTAACGGTCGGGAACCAGCCACTAGAGGAATTGTCCGCTTTGGCCATAAGCCTCACGGTTTTGTCCCATAGGTGGAATGGAGAACTTCCCAGGAAGTCACCCATCCTAGGATTTCTCTCAAACGAGCACGTTTAACCCTGGAGTTCTTCCAACTCTCCAGGCCATTCCACCAAAAGGCGCCTCTAGTGATTAGTTCCCCCATCTTATATATCATTACTTTTGAGCCCAAGACCATCTCCGTGCTTTGCCGATGTGAGATTTGCCTAAGGGATCATCCTTGCGCAGGACCTTTTTCCCCCCCTTTCGGGACTCAGCGTCCTCGCTGAGGTTTGCCCCACCATCGCCCAAGAGGACACGCGAGCGGCTCTGATACCAATTGTAACGGTCGGGAACCAGCCACTAGAGGAATTGTCCGCTTTGGCCATAAGCCTCACGGTTTTGTCCCATAGGTGGAATGGAGAACTTCCCAGGAGGTCACCCATCCTAGGATTTCTCTCAAACGAGCACGTTTAACCCTGGAGTTCTTCCAACTCTCGTGCCATTCCACCAAAAGGCGCCTCTAGTGATTAGTTCCCCCATCTTATATATCATTACTTTTGAGCCCAAGACCATCTCCGTGCTTTGCCGATGTGGGATTTGCCTAAGGGATCATCCTTGCGCAGGACCTTTAAATAACTGTTGTGCATAAACACAATTTAAAACAATAACGTACAATTAATCATATGAAATATTATTCAGAGCAAAATCAGTTGAATAATTGAATGTGACATATGACTTTGGTAACGTGTACCAACCCTAAAACCCTATCGACTGTGACATATTAACGACACTAAAACCTAATTTACCTAAAACGCAACGAGGGTCGGTATATTAGGTGATTAAGTGAATAATTGAGTTCAGTGCATTATTTACCAAACACCATCGATAGAGACAATTTAATTTGGTACTGAAACACTACAAATTGTGTTTCTCAGTTAACAAGGACTCAGCAAAAGGGAAAGAAATACTGAGTCAAGACCAGGAGACAAATATCAGAGGTTTGTGCACAACAACTATTTCTCTTGAATTATTTTCAATTGAAATAAATATTGACTATTTGTATATTATTATTTTAAATTGTGGAAATGTATTTGAATGGATATTTATTGCTTGAAAAGCATTGTAAATGATTTGAAACTGTGAGAAATTGTTTGAATGATATTGATGGATACTTATCGCTTAAAAAGCATTGTAAATGGTTTGAAATTGTGGAAAAATTGGTTTAGTAGGATTTGTGAAAATTGAAGTTAATTATGAATTGTGTTGCCATTTTGTGAATGAAATTATGACTTGGGAAATTTATTGGATTCTCACGAATCATTTGAATAAAATGTTTGGAATTGATTTTGTGTTCACACTTAGCATGACAGTATCATATCATTCCTTCTCCATTTATGGAGTTGTGATCGTTTATTTCCTTCTCCATTTATGGAGTCGTGATCGTTTATTTTTCCCTCTCTGGTTTACCAGTTGAGGTGATCGGATGAGTACTCATTATATAGCTAGCTCCCTTCCTCATTGATTTCGATTAGTGAGGTTGTGATTGCTTTGTCGTGGTGTACAACGCGGCATTGATCGGAAATTTGTGTCATGGTTTAAGTTGTGAATGAATTGGCAACACTGTATTCTTAAATTATTCGACTAAATTGCGTTATTATGTTGTGAGATTGTGAAATTGATTTAACTCTTATTGACATATACTGTCTATTGAATTCAAAAATGATCTGACTTATTGAAAATTATTGTGATATTGACAAATGGAGTTTAAATTCTTGTTGACATTTATTGTCTTGAATTTAACTATGGTTTTACGTATCCATCATTTATTTGAATTATGAACTGTGATTTGAACTTGTAATTGGTTAATGTTGTGCACCACTGAGACATTGTCTCAGCGATAGCTTTTTATTGCTGTCGCAGGTAGACAGACAGACAGGGCAGCAGACTAGGCTGCTATTACCTCCAGCGAGAGATTTTCGGGTATAATGAATATACCACATTTTGCATTTTGTACTGTAATGTATGACCACTGTATGTACATATTGTTTTGGTTTGAGCAGTTGTAAATTCAAATTGTAACTTGAGGTTGCAAAATAATTATGAGATATTTGGCTTGTAAAAATTGTGTTATATTTTTGTATCTGAGACTTTGAAAATCACTGTGGATTTGACTTGAGAAATGTGTTGTGTTGATAAAAATGTTGAAGTTGAGACTTGGAAAAATATTGAAGTGCTTTTTACAGGTTTTCTGAAGAACTGTTTTATCCAAAATACAAAGGGCACTCTGCCAAAATTTTTACAGAAATTCCAAATAAATCAAATGAGTTAGTTGTTTCACTTCAGTTCACCAAAATCTTTAACACCTGTAAATAGTGCTCACCACTGTAAAAGAAGTAAGAAAAGTTTTTAAAATCCCTTGTAGTGTATTTAATGGGTTATCAGTAGACGGAGTTGGTAATTCATTAGGTATACTACGGGATCATGTTATGCTTTACAGAGAGGTAGGGTGTGACATGTTTTAGTATACCAATTGTAACGATTGGGAACCAACCACTAACATTATGTAGGCCTGGGGCATCCCCTTGCACCTCAGCCTCAATAGACTGATCGACTGAACGATCACCCTCTTCCATATTCAATGCGAGGATCTTAGCTTTCCTGAACAAATAAAAAGGTCCTGCGCAAGGATGATCCCTTAGGCAAATCCCACATCGGCAAAGCACGGAGATGGTCTTGGGCTCAAAAGTAATGATATATAAGATGGGGGAACTAATCACTAGAGGCGCCTTTTGGTGGAATGGCCTGGAGAGTTGGAAGAACTCCAGGGTTAAACGTGCTCCTTTAAGAGAAATCCTAGGATGGGTGACCTCCTGGGAAGTTTTCCATTCCACCTATGGGACAAAACCGTGAGGCTTATGGCCAAAGCGGACAATTCCTCTAGTGGCTGGTTCCCGACCGTTACATTTGAAGGGTCTGAGTGGTATCTTCTCAGCATAGACACATGAAACACATTGTGAATCTTATCCAGCTCTAGTGGTAAAGCTAGCTAATAGGCCACTGGTCTCACACATTCAATGACTTCATATGGGCTAATGAACCTAGGGCTTAACTTACCCTTCCTTCCAAACCTCAGTACTTTCTTCCACGGTGAGACTTTGAGAAACACTTTGTTGCCTACTGCATACTCTATCTCTTTGCTTTTCAAATCGGCATAAGATTTCTATCTGAGGCAACCTTCAAATTAGCTTTGATTATTTTTACTTTCTCCTCAGTCTGTTTCACTGTGTCCAGTCCTACTGATTTATCTTCACCCAATTCACCAACATACGGGTTCTACACTTCCTCCCATACAGTGCTTCATACGGGGCCATTTGCATGCTAGCTTGATAGCTATTGTTATATGCGAATTCTGCCAGTGGGAGATATCTATCCCAACTCCCCTCAAACTCAATGACACAACTCCTCAGCATATCCTCCAGGATCTGGATTACTAGTTCTGACTGTCCATCCGTCTAAGGATGAAAAGCCGTGCTAAAGTGGAGTTGTGTGCCCAAGGCTTCTTGCAACTTTTTCCAAAATCTCGATGTAAACCTTGAGTCTCGATCAGATATGATGGAAAGTGGGATTCCATGCAGTCTAACTATCTCACTGATATACAATTCTGCTAGCTTCTTCAGTGAATAGTCAGTCCTAACTGGCAACAAATGTACTGACTTCATCAATCTATCCACTATCACCCACACTGCATCATGCTTCTTTTGGGTGAGAGGTAGACCACCGATAAAATCCATAGTGACCTGGTCCCATTTCCACTCAGGTATGCTTATAAGCTATAGCAATCCTGATGGAACTTGATGTTCTGCTTTAACTCGCTGACATGTCAAGCACTTAGTAATATAGTCAGCTATATCCTTCTTCATACCAGGCCACCAATAATGAGGCTTCAGATCATTATACATTTTTATGCTTCCTGGGTGCATAGCATAAACACTGGTGTGTGCTTCCTTTAGAATATTAGTCTTCAATTCCCCATCATCTGGTACACACACTCTTCCTTTGTAGTACAGACATCCATCTACTTTCACCTCATAATCAATTTCCTTCTCCTTTGGAATTTTACCCACAATAGCCATTAATTTTTCATCTGCCTTCTGCCCATCTTGTATCTGTTGTAGCAGGTTTGGCCTCACTTGTAACTCAGCTAAAATAGCTCCATCTTGAGCTAAGGACGGACGAGCATTTAGTGATCTTAAAGCTGTGATGGACTTTCTACTCAAGGCATCAGCAACTACATTTGCCTTCCCAGGATGGTAATCTATCACACAATCATAGTCCTTTAGGAACTCAATCCATCGCCTCTGTTTAAGATTGAGCTCCTTCTAGGTTGGCAAATATTTTAGACTTTTGTGGTCTGTACAGATATAACATTTTTCACCATACAAATAATGCCTCCATATCTTCAGTGCGAAGATAATTGCTGCTAACTCCAGGTCATGAGTAGGGTAGTTCTGTTCATGTGGCCTTAACTGCCTGGAAGCATAGGCGACCACTTTCCCCTCTTGCATCAATACACACCCTAACCCATTATGCGAGGCATCACTGTAGACCACAAAGTCCTTTTCCGACACTGGCTGTGTTAACACTAGTGCTTTTATCAACATAGTCTTCAGTCTCTCAAAACTGGCTTAGCACTTGTCGTTCCAGCTAAATTTCACATTTTTGTGTAACAACTTATTCATTGGAGCAGCAATGAGAGAAAACCCCTTCATAAATCTTCTGTAATACCCAGTTAGCCCTAAGAAACTTCTGACCTCAGTTGTATTTCTGGGAGGCTTCCATTCCATCATTGCTTCTATCTTTTTGGGATCCACTCCAATCCCCTCAGCTGATACTATGTGTCCAAGGAAGGAGATTTCACTCATCCAAAAATCACACTTGGATAGCTTAGCATACAGCTTCTTTTCTCGCAGGGTTTGTATAACAATCCTCAAATGTTCATCATGTTCTACTCTGGTCTTGAAATACACCAAAATATCATCAATAAAGACCACTATAAACCGATCTAAATATGGATGGAAGATATGGTTCATAAGGTCCATAAATGCTGCTGGTGCATTTGTTAACTCAAATGACATCACTAGGAATTCATAATGTCCATACTGGGTTCTCAATGCAGTTTTTGACACATCTGCATCCTTTACCCTTAACTGATGATACCCTGATCAGAGATTAATTTTTGAAAATACACCAGCTCCCTTCAACTGATCAAACAGATCGTCAATTCTGGGTAATGGATATTTATTCTTCACAGTTACTTTGTTTAACTACCGGTAATCAATGCATAATCTTAAGGTTCCATCCTTTTTCTTCACAAACAGCACCGGAGCTCCCCATGGTGACACATTGGGGCATATGAACCCCTTATCCAGTAACTCTTGCAACTGAATTTTCAACTCCTTCAATTTAGTGGGTGCCATCCTATAAGGAGCAATAGAAATTAGTCTTTGTGCAGCATTACTTCAATAGCAAATTCGACTTCCCTTTCTCGGTGGTAAACTGGCAATTCTTCAGAAACACATCCGAAGTCGCCATCGTGGGTATATCCCACGTGTTCGGCTTTAGCCTAGTATCAACTACATGTGCTAGGTAAGCTTCATAGCCTTTTCTCATCAATCTTCTTGCAATTGTGGCTAAGATAACATTAGAAAGGAAATCTGTCCTTTCACCCACAACTGAAATCTCATTACCCTCAGGAGTTTTCAGAGAAATCCTCTTCAATTTGCAATCAACTATTGCCTGATGACGTGACAACCAGTCCATTCCCAAAATCACGTCAAATTCGTGGAAGGGTAATTCAATTAGGTCTGCCGAGAATTCATACCCTTGAATCCTCAACGGGCAACCTTTATACACCTTATTCACTATCACACTATGGCCTAGTAGATTTGTGACCAGAATATCTTGATCACTCTCCTCTACTGAAACTCCCCTCTCTACGGGTAGTTTGATGCAGATGTATGAATGAGTGGATCCTGGATCCACCAATACATGCACAGATGTGTTGTAGAGAGAGAACATACCCCTGATGACATCTGGGGCATCTTGCTCCTCCTGAGCTCTTATGACATAGGCTCTGGCAGGTGCTCTAGCCTCTGGCCTCTCGGCTGACTCAGATGCAAGCCTCAGTGATGGACCAGCCTCAGATTTACCGGATATCCTACCCCTTTGAGGTACAGGGGCAGGCCTATCTGCTTGTGTTGGGGCAACTGTAGTAGTCCTCTTCGGACAATTTTTGATCTGATGTTCTATAGATCCATACCATAAGCATGCACCAGTCACTCGCCAACAGTGCCCCTTATGCCACTTCTGGCAGTATGGACAAGCAGAAGATGCTGGGGTTGGTCCCTTGAATACCGTCCCTGGAGAGCTGCCCATTGATGGTGTGGACTGGCCTTTCCTAGGTGTGAACTATGGTTTGGGCCCCTGGGATTGACCCTGACCTTGTGGTAGTCCCGAACTCTGAGCAGGAGGACCCTTAGACTTCTTACTGGGAGTAGAGAATGAACTGGACTGACCTGGACCCTTCTTCTGTTGTCTTTCCCTTCTATTTTGCTCATTTATTCGGACTCTTTCTACTTTCGATGTAGCATCTACTAATTTAGCAAAATCTGTAATCTCCAATGCTGTTATCATGACTTTGATATTGTCATTTAGCCCTTCTTCGAACCTTCTGCACCTCTCTGCCTCTATAAGGACTATCTCCCTCCCATAATAGCTCAGTCTGACGAATTCTCGCTCATACTCTACCACTGACAATTGCCTCTGTCTCATACTGATAAATTCTCTTCTTCTCTCTTCTAAATACACTTTACTGACATACTTCTTCCTAAACTCTGTGAGGAAGAAATCCCAGGTGATCTGATCTGGTTGCACCTCACTGGATACTGTGTCCCACCACTGGTATGCATCATCTTGAAGTAGGGACACAACACCCTCCAGGTTCTGCTCGGGGGTGCAATGAAGCTGTTTCAACACTCTTACAGTTCTATCCAACCAGTTTTCCACTGTCATGGGGTCATCCTCCTTCTTCCCAAAGAATCCACAACCCCATGTTTTCGTAATTTCTCCAAATGGGACTTCTGTGGTGCTGGTGGAGGTTGTGGCTATGGTTGTGGTGGTGGAATTGCCCCCATCATTTACCGGTAAAATTCGGTCATTTGTTAGAATAATGCAAACTGAGGTTGGGCAGGTGCCTCAGCTGCTGGTGGAGTAGATTCTCCCCTGCCTCCAGATTCAGCCCTTGGTGGAGCACGACTCTCCACCTCTTCATCAACTGCTCTTTGAGAAGCAGGATCCATATCCTAATCAAAATAAGAAAACAAATAGATCTGCATCAGTGTCACCTCAACACTCACAAATGCAATGCAATGGTATGCACTCTATCTAGGCCCAGAAACGCTTAAACCGATGCTCTGATACCACTAAATGTGACACTCCTTACCCGTCTATAGTGTAACCGAGTAAGATATGCCACACGGTGTGCAGAGCACCATAACTTATTTCATAACAATTTACCCTCCATAATTTATTTATTTACTATTCACCAAGTGTAAAATTTACCAATTATATCATTTATTTTCAAAATTGATTAATCTGAACTTTTCATCACTATTTGTTCATATTTTATGTTATATAATTCACTTACTTAAATGGACAAGTTGTTCAAAAATCATCTCTGAAGACGAAATGACCAAAATGCCCTCCGTTTGGCTTAATGAGCTAAAATTGTGTGTACCGATTGATTAAATTTTTCGTATATTTTCTTAACATTTTATTGTCATTGAAACCCCAATAATCCTTTCCTGAGGTCCCAAAAATTATTTCATGAAGTTTTCCCCGGGTCTAGAGTTGCTAACGACCTTCACCGTCACTTCCCCTTCGAGTTACTCATCACTGGGGTTATGGCTCATTTAACCTTAATGCATTTCATTCCTAAAAATTTTCCTTGATTTTTCTGATCAATATTTGGTTTATTTATAACTCCTCACTCTAGTCTAATTATAATTTCAAATATTCTAGATGCTCGGACTGACATTGGTTACCGAAACAGTAGACTGTACAGACTAGCTAAAGTGAGGATGTTACATGGCAGACCAAGAGCTACCTGAGAGTAGAGATGAACATGATGTTACTGTTTCTCACGATGTAGTATCAGGGGCATATCTAGCTGCACCACCATCGCCTATTCCATCTGTAACTATAGTGTCACCGCCTGTTCCACTTGTAGGTGCACCACTTATTGCACCTACAGATGCACCTCTTATCTCACCTGAAGCACCATCTATTCCTTTTCAGTTGAATATAGATCTTGGTGCATTTGTGGCATAGGTAGTTGATTGCGTACTCCGCAAGTATACGGGTCGTTCAAGTAGTAAAGAAAAGATATCATCCCATAGAGATTTGTTGTTTGAGTACCAAACTATAAAAGTCACGATTATTTGGACTATCGATAATTTGTGCCAAAAATAGAGTAAGAGATGCAACAAATTAAATTAGAAAAATAAGGAAATTATAATGAATTAAGCAATTAAAATTCTAAGCACTATACTAATTTACTAAAATTTCAGCAAGTGACAAAAGATTTAATTAATTAATGGTAAAAATTGATTCCAGAGTTGAGGTTCATGAAGTAAATTTCATTGGGATTTGGATAGGCAAAGCCAAGATTAAGGGAAATACAAGTTTGAAGGAAGTTGATTCTAATTTCCTTTAATTTCTCTTTCAAGCAAACTAAAGAGTGTTTTAAAGGAAACTAAACCCCATTCTCATGCGATGTTTAATTACCCAAAACCCTTTAAGCATTTTAATCAACTTGAAATTCCTCTTAACCCACTAGTTTATTTCTAACACTAGTGATTAAGTTCATTATCTTGATTATCTATCATAGATTTTCACCTCTCGGTCCTTCAATCTAAGATTAAGAACAAAACTCAAAGGGTACCAACAATGGGTATGTAAATAAGCACACAAGATAAGAATCAAAGCTTATATATACTAAAATCTGATTAAAACCAGTCCCAATCCACAAATAAAACTTAAATCATTATACCCAACTTTGAAATCTTAAGTATCTACTTACTCATGCTTGTATTTACAAGTAGAAAATATGAAATAGAGCAAGAAAACATGAAAATAAAACTAAAAATAAAAGAACCCAGAAGAAGAAAATCCAAATCTCTGAAAATGGAAGCTAGAAAACGTCACTCTGCAAGTGTTCTTCCTCCAAAAATGGCGTGGTTCCCTCTTTCCTTTCTCTTTTGATTTTTCTCTCTCTTTCTCCTTATAGTAAAAATGAGAATATGATGCTTATATATCCCCTCAAGGTTTGCCCTAAAAATAGTCTCTAAAGGGATAAAGACAAAAGGTGTAAAAAGAGAAAATTTTTCCATGTCAGCAAATCTGCCAGTGCCATCCCACATGCCTCATATTGATTCAAGTTATTTTCAGCATGCCTTATGTTGATTCAGAGGAGGAGCCTTTAGATTCTGCACGACCAGCTACACGGGGCATGAGGGAGTCCCTGAAACTTTCGACGTATTTTGCTCCAAAATCTCTATTTACACGACCCGCCACACGAGGCATGTTAAAGTCCATGAAACTTTCAACGTGTTTTATTCCGAAATCTCTGTTTACATGACCCAGTGTGAATTTACATACCTCATGTGGATTCTTACTGGCTAACTCTTATCTTCACATGACCCTCAACACGGGGCATGTTGAGGCCCTTGAAAGTCTCGGCTGGTCTTCTCCTTTAAGCGAATTATCTTCATTTTTCACACTACTTTAAGCTTCCAAATCACTTTGAATTTCTTCTATATGGACCTTTTTGCCTTTAAACCTTATTAAAACCTATCAAAAATATTAAAATTCCAAAAATCAAATATAATGAAACTAAAATTAACAAATTAACTAAAATAAGCATTAAAAGCATAAAATTACTAAACTAAAATGGCAAAATGGATGCAAAACTACCCTAAAATATCTATATAAAATGGGTTTATCAGTAGTTACAGCAGCTGTCACAACTAAGTTGAAAGATCCATGGGAGGTAGTGGATCATGCTAGACGTTTGGGGGCTTATGACTTTGAGGGTTCTTTTAATGCTGACGTTGCAGATAAATGGTTGAAAAGAGTTATAAAAGTATTTGATTTGGTGAAATTGGCAAATGCAGATAGGATGGATAATGTACATGGGTTGTTACAGGGTAAGGCAGATAGTTGGTTTGATGGTATACATCACAAAATTAGATCTGATTTGACTTTGGACAAATTTATGATTGAGTTTCGCCAAGAGTATCTGATAAAAAGTTATAGAAAAGGAAAGCAAGATGCCTTCTTCAGGTTATTTAAGAGTAGTCTCTCAGTAAGGGAGTATGTTGATCAATTTGAGGATCTTTATGGTTTTGTTTTAGACATCTTGCCTTCTGAAGAAGCTAAATGTGATAGGTTCAGGCAAGGTTTACATGTTGGCATTAGGTCTTCCATGACTTGGTTCAAAGGTAGTAATTTTCATTAATTAGTGGAAGTAGCTTTGAACGTTGAAAAGTGAGACAAGAAGAGAAAGAATATGAGCAGAAAATGAGTAGGAAGCATGGGCAGAGTTCTTCACAAGGGTTCAGGGAGAGACCAGCTAAAAGAGGGGGTAGTTCATCTTAGTCTAGAACTGATTATGGTGGTAGTGGCTAGGGTTCTTATATAAGTATAGAATAGCAGCCTTCTCGATTTCAAGCTAGTCAAGGTTCAGTGGCACAGTCAGTGGGTAGTTCCTTTGGGACACAGAGAAAAAGACAGGGACAAGAAGAAAATTTTGGGTTTGAACAGAAAAAAGAGAACTTTTCCTCAGTGTGCCACCTATGGTAAGTACCATGATGGGGAGTGTAGAAGGTTTGATCGAGGTTGCTTTAAGTGTGGTGCTCTAGGACACTTTAAGAGGGATTGCCCTTTACTTGTGACTAACGATAGTGGCTTTGGTTATGGATCGATGACACCTCAGAATCCACAGATTGGTCCAGCACTAGCACGACGTAAACCTACAACAAAAACGAGACCTAGTGAAAGTAAGACTACAGGGGCAACTTCATCAGCTCAGTCTAAACCCATAACACAACTTGGTAGGCCTCGCACTCAAGCCAGAGTCTTTGCTATGACACAGTAGGAGGCAACAACATCTCTAGAAGTTGTGACGAGTATGTTGACCATATTTGGTAGGGATGCACGCATTCTTATAGACCCTGGGTCCACTCATTCCTTTGTGTCTCAATCATTTTCTATGCATGATGATAGAAAATTGAAACCTCTAGATTGTGGATTATTTATGCGTACACCAGTTGGGAATTCTATTATATGTGAGCATGTGTATAAGGATTGTGTTGTTAAATTGGGTGATCATGAGTTACTAGCAGACTTGATTCCTTTACATCTTCAGGATATTGATGTTATCCTAGGCATGGATTGGTTATCCTGTCACCATACCGCAGTAGATTGTTTTGAGAAGACAGTGATGTTTGATTGCCATAGGGGGCCCAAGTTTATCTTTCATGGAGCAAGGTGTTCTTTTCCTTCCTCTGTGATTTCTGCTATGACTGCCAGGAAGATGCTTAGGAAGGGTTGTCAAGCATACCTAGCTTATGTGGTTGATACTAGCCTAAAAGTTCCTAAGTTAGAGGACATTCCAATTGTGTGTGAGTTTCCTGATGTTTTTCTTGATGAACTTCCGGGATTACCTCCTGATAGGGAGATGAGTTCTTCTTTGATTTGAATCCTAGTACAGCCCCTATCTTAATGGCATCATATAGAATGACTCCAGCAGAATTGAGAAAGTTAAAAGTACAATTACAAGAATTGGTTGATAAGGGCTTTATAAGGCCTAGTGTATCACCTTAGGGAGCTCTTGTTTTATTTGTGAAGAAAAAGGATGGCACTCTAAGGTTATGTATCGATTATAGGTAGTTAAATCGAGTCACAGTGCAGAATAAGTATCCTTTGCCCCGCATTGATGATCTCTTCGATCAACTCTAAGGTGCTAAGGTGTTTTCCAAGATTGATTTGCGGTCTGGGTATCATCAATTGAAGATCAAGGAGTTTAGTGTACCAAAGACAGCTTTCAAAACTCGTTATGGGCATTATGAGTTTCTTGTTATGCCTTTCAGGTTAACCAATGCACCAGCTGCTTTTATGGACCTCATGAATAGGGTGTTCAAACCCTATTTGGACAACTTTGTTATTATATTTATCAATAATATTCTGGTGTATTCTCGTAGTAAGGAAGAACATAAGGAGCATTTGAAGATTGTATAACAAACTTTAAGAAGCAAGCAATTGTATGCCAAGTTGAGTAAATGTGAGTTATGGCTTGATAGAGTCATCTTCTTAGGACATGTTATTTCAGCAGAGGGAGTATTTGTTGATCCTAAGAATATTGAAGCAGTAGTCAAATGGGATCCTCCGACTAATGCTACAGAGGTTAGGAGTTTCTTGGGATTAGCAAGGTACTACAGGCGTTTTGTCCAAGATTTCTCCATCATTGCAGCACCATTGACAAAATTGCTTAGAAAGAATGCAAAGTTTGATGGACAAAAGAATGCCAAGAGAGTTTTGAGAAGCTTAAGGCATGTTTAACTTCAGCTCCAGTTCTTACTCTACCTTCGGGAGTAGGCGAATTTATTGTGTATAGTGATGCTTCTCGCAAGGGGTTAGGTTGTGTTCTGATGCAACATGGGAAGATAATAGCTTATACTTCTAGGCAACTTAGACCACATGAATTAAATTATCCTACTCATGACCTAAACTTAGCTACAGTGGTTTTTGCTTTGAACACATGGAGGCATTACCTTTATGGTGAGACTTGTTAGATTTATACAAATCATAAGAACTTAAAATATCTCCTCACACAAAAAGAATTGAATTTTAGGCAAAGAAGATGGATTGAATTACTTAAGGACTATGATTGCACCATTGAATATCATCCACACAAGGCTAATGTGGTAGCTGATGCCCTTAATTAAAAGTCCCTCGGTAATTTAGCATATGTTAAAACTATTACACTTCCATTATTATTAGAGTTTTGATCTCTAAGAGAAAAGTTAGCAATGGATAATTCAAGGACATTGTTAGCAACTCTAAAAGTTAGACCAGTATTGGTGGAAAGGGTTAGAGAAACTCAAAGTCGAGATGAGCAATTAAACAAGATCATCAATGAGGTGAGAAATGACACTCGTTTAGATTTTTCACTTAGTGAAGATGGGACTTTAATGTTTGATGGCAGGTTATGTGTACCTAGTGTGGAAAACCTAAAAAGAGATATAATGGAAGAGGCTCACTATTCTGCCTATTCTATGCGTTCGAGTAGCACTAAGATGTATCAGGATCTTAGAGAAAATTATTGGTGGCCAGGTATGAAAAAGGAAATAGCAGAAATTGTTTCAAGGTGCTTGGTATGCTAACAAGTTAAGGCAGAGCATCAGTATCCAGCGGGGAAGTTGCGGCCACTTCCTATTCTAGAATGGAAGTGGGAGCATATTACTATGGATTTTGTTTCTAGATTACCTTGTACTCCACGTTTGGGTAATAATTGATAGATTAACGAAATCAACACACTTTTTGCTTGTAAGGATGGATTATTCTTTAGATAATTTAGCAGAGATTTATGTCAATGAAATTGTGAAACTCCATGGTGCTCCAGTTTCTATTGTTTCAGATAAAGATCCAAGGTTTACATCTCGATTTTGGCCTAGTTTGTAGAATGCTTTAGGAACTAAAATGAAGTTTAGTACTTCCTTCCATCCACAAACAGACGGTTAATCTGAACGAACTATTCAGACTCTAGAAGACATGCTTAGGGCATGTGTAATAGAGTTTAAAGGAAGTTGGGAGAAGTATGTATCTTTGATAGAGTTTGCTTAAAATAATAGTTATCATGCTAATCTTGGAATGGCTCCTTATGAGGCATTATATAGAAGGAGATGTAGAACCCCAGTGCGTTGGACTAAAGGAATGGAAAGAAAACTAGAGGATCCAGAAATGGTATAGCAAACTATGGATAAAATCTGAATGATAAAGAGTAGGTTAAAAGCAGCACAAGATAGGCAAAAGAGTTATACAGATTTGAAAAGAAGAGATATTGAGTACAATGTTGGTAATAAGGTATTCTTAAAGATTTCTCCTTGGAAGGGAATTGTACGCTTTGGTAAGCGTGGAAAGTTAAGTCCTCAGTTTATAGGTTCTTATGAGATTATAGAGAGGATCATACCAGTTGCTTATCGCTTAGCATTACCTCCAGAGTTATCACAAATCCATGATGTCTTTCAAGTATCCATGTTAAGAAGATACAAAAGTGACCCTTCTCATATTCTCCAGAAGCAACCAATCGAGTTGAGAGAAGATCTAACATATGAGGAAGAACCAGTGGAGGTCATTGATAGAGAAGAGAAAGTCTTGAGGAACAAAGCAATTCCTTTTGTTAAAATTCATTGGAGCAATCATTCAAAGAAAGAAGCTATTTGGAAAAGAGAAGAGGATATGCGAGCTCAGTACCTACACTTGTTTGCACTGTTAGGTATGTAAATTTAGAGGACGAAATTTTTTTTAGGAGGAGGGAATTGTAAGGCCCAGCCAAGTAGCCCAACCCATGAAACCAAATTAGAGGGCCCATAAAAATATAACTCTAGAATTTGTATTTATATATATATGTGTAAAAAAAAAAAGAACAGAACAAGGCAGTCGGGTAGTAGAACAGGGGAGGAGAAATTCACACACTCCATAGCCAAATTTCACTTTGATGCCTCCATCTTCAACCCAAACTTCTTCCTTATCCTTTCTTTTACATCCAAATCACTCAATTACACCCATAAATCCATAAAAACCTTAGCTAAAACTCATTTCTTCCCACAATAGCACAACTTAAGTTTTAATAGGTAAGTTCTTCTTCTTTTTCTTGTGAAATATTAAGCTTAAGTTAACTTCCTTTATTATTTAATTGTGATTTCTATGGAAAAAGAAATTGAGGGAGTCAAGTTTAGGGTAAAGATTTGTGGTAAAATTGATATTGAAGTAAGGGTTTCTATGGATTAATTTCAAGGAAATTCAAAGCTATAATATATATACATATATATTAGGTATTTTTAAGAGGTGAATATCAAGAATTAGTTTTCAATTATGAGAATTAAGTTTAGGTTCTATAAGTCCTAAATATTTGGTTGAGATTGAAGAAATTAGAATATAGAATTTGTTGATTTTGGAGTTATGAATGAATATTGATTATATTTATGTGAGCAAGAATTCTAAAGTTATTGTTGGAAGAAAATTTAGTATGAAGCGTTAAGAAGGAGAAAAATATTATTATGGGGGGATAGAAAAAAAAAATTAAGAGAGAAAAGGGTGGAATTAATTATGGATGTATTATATAGGGCTTGGAGGGGGATTTTAAATTATTGTTGAATGTGTTGTGGCTTGTGAAGAATTGGTTGAGTTCTTGGAATTTTAGAAGACATCCGATTTATACCGAAATGCCACCGAATTTTTTTTTTTAATTTTAGATAAATAAATCATGCATTTCACCCTCACATCTTTCATCTTCAGGATTTAAAACTCCTTTTCTTAATGTATTACTTTTCCCTACACTTTTAGGAGATGACCCAGCTCCTGTTATAGATACTAGGGGTGCTCCAGCAGTCTAGGCTTCATTAGTTTTTAGTATAGGTGAGTGGATAAGTATTTAACACTGATAATTTTTATTCAATGTATATTTATCTATGTTATTTTTTCTTTATGCAAAAATGGGAATGAATGATGGTAATTATGTGTTTATTTATTAAATGAAATGAGATTTAGAAGCACAGCTGAGTAAATGACTGAATACACTCAATATATGCACCGAATAGATAACACCTTGATGATAGGTGATATAATTTTAGCTCAGCTTATATTTATATTGTCTTTAGGACAGCGCTTGATATATGCATAGTCTTTGGGGCGTATATCAGGTGGTTGTCTTTTGGGGGTAGTTATGCACATATGTATGACCAGCATATTTATTGCTCTTGGGCTATTAGTAGTGTCATTATAGAGCCCAGGATGCCAGCATTACTCTCAGGTTGCTGGAGTTTATTATATGCACCTGAAATGCAAGCATTTTCTATAGGAAATATATTGTGAGTATATGAGAATATTACTGATTTTATGATCATTAGCAAAGTTATTTCTACAATATTTTTTTTACAGCATGAAATTTTATTTTATCTCAGTTATGTGAATTATAACAAATGATATTTATTTAGCTAACATATGTTAGTATAGCATCTGGTACTATTAAGTATCAAAACCTTGTTTATTCTCCCTTTGTTATTTATTTATCCGCTCATTGAGTAATTATACTTACATCTTATATTTTGATATTTCAGATTCTTTTTGGTGATCCTTCTATCAGTAGTCCTCATTTGTTAGCATTGTCCTTTCTTCCACTTCACCAGCTGCAGAGTCTAGTGGAGGTCGGGCCAACATATTCTTTTTGTAACTTTTGATCATTTTGGATTGCTGTATATATTATCTATGTGTTTAGGCTGCTACCCACCTAAAGTCTGTGTTTGTATATTTTTTTGGTTCCCACAGAGGGAAAAAAAAAATCATGTGTCTATGAAGATATATCTATTTGGCATGGAGCCACTTTATGTGTATATGTATATATTTACATATTATTTCAGGTTTTCAGCATCATATGTCCAATTAGATATATTTTAGGAGAAACTTTGTCAGTTTTTCCTTATCACTTTTACCTCTATAGAGTGGAACGCAAGTGTGATATTTATTGTTATCAGAGCATAGGTTTATAAATTCTGTAGACCTTTCTAGTGTCAGTGTTGTTGATTATCTCTTGATGTTCCATTCCTTATCTTATTTGTACCTTCTTCAGATTTTTTTTCCTACCTTCTTTTAAATACCAACGAGAAAAGGTATATATATATATATATATTAAACAAAAGGAAATTGCATTAAGATAAATCTTCGCAAGAAATCGTGAGTGACAAGACCTCACTTCTGGAGATTAAACTAAATACTAAATTATTTGTGTTAAGCAATGGACAACAGTGTTCACTGATTTACAAGTAACAGAAACAGAGCAGAATTAATTAAGAAGAAAATTTACAATCAGTGACAATAGAATCAAAATAAGAGAGATCCAGAGACTGCATCAAGAGAGACACAAATCAAAACATATCCATATTCGACGTTAAATATCTCTGAAGTATCTAAAACAAGCTACATGATACAAAGCGGGCAGCAAGGTGACAGGCAAGAAATACATTAGCACTTCAAAAATCTGATAATCTCAATTCTTGACCTGCTTTTGCCCATAAATACGTGCTACAAGAAACTTTACAAGAGATCCATTAAAAGGGTATTTGCAATTCTGCAGTCATTTTTGACAAGAAATACGAGTATAGTAAACTGCTTGATTTGTTTCTGATGCTGATGGTTTACGGTCCAGGTATGAGCGAACAGAGAGTAAAGGAAACGCCACAAGAGGGTCATCAAATCTTAGAAACATGAACAGTGACCTTCCATTCACCATTATTCACTATGCATTGGCCACGAGCCACATCATCATTAAGGAACAATAATGAAACTAAAAACAAAAAGTAAAGCAATACTTCTCTCAATGAGCGAAAAACAATACACCAGTATTAACCCTGCTAATTCTGAACTTAAAATAATATTAAAATTACAGGAGTACTTTTCCTGTAATTTTTCTTAGATGCAAATCCACCAAAATTACAGTGTAAATATTGCATGTTCTCATTTTTAAACATTCACAACATGCAAGTAATCTTATTATAGAAAACGACAACAATTGCTGCATTTTACGCAACTGCAAGTATGGAAGATGGACAAAATTTCCTGCTTGCCACTGTAATTTTCTTGAGTTGCCTTATAAGTGACAACATTAGGCTTGATTCCCTACTTAGTTATCTCATCAAATAAAGTCACAGCAGGTTTCACTTAACAATTCTTGCACTGGGCATCCATAAGTGCAGGATAAGGAACAACATCAGCATTCAATCAAGGTTGAATAAGTTAACAAATTAGGTGATATGCATGCCCCTTCCATCAATCAAGCTAAGAGCTTCTTGGAGAGAGAGAGCTTCAGTGATTTTCGGATCAGGTGGACCAAGAAGCTCAATTTAGCAAGCCTTAATCAGCTGTCCTCTCCAATCACAAAGAACCCAACCTGCTCAATTTTGTTATGATGCAGACGGGAGGAAGCATCTGTATTGCATTTCAAGAATCCCGAAGCAGGCTTGTGCCATTTCAACAAATCAGCCACAGAAACTGTCGAAGAGTAGTCAAAATAGGATGGATGGTCACTAACTTGGGCAGCTAATCACTGATGAAGGAAGGAGGAAGCAGAGCTTGTAATCTGATTAGAATTCCAAAGCGCTTCGTTCCTGTTTTTCCAAAGAGACCAAATTAGAGTGCATCTTCTGTGAGGAAACTCAATTATAGACAAACGAACAGGCTCGAAACCTGAGTTAACATAGAGTCACTACCACTGCATCTGCCGTGACGAAACTCAATATCTCATTTGGAGGATCAGGCCAGAATTGAACACAATGAGCTGCAGAATGCAATTTCACATAAGAGCCTTAATTTCAATGCCACAAGTTTCAATGTGCTAAAGAATCAGCAGTACAATTCTTCTTCTGAAAACATAAACTAAGTACACTCCATCAAGAAAGGAAATCATGTTAGAGATGAAACTTTAGCTTAAAAAAGTTGAATATACATACACATATTTCATGATCCATGCAAGAAATTGAATATGAATGTGAATAAAAGGATTTTAGAATGGTGGAAGCTACTGTTTATCATAAATGCAGAGCATTTTCATAAATTACAGATGCTAATGATGTCAATAAATTAGAAGATCAAAATTTTATTAAAGGTGAAATTATTTCTTTATGTCACTTTGCTAAGAGGTGAAGAAACTAATTTAGTTACAGGTGTGTGGGATACACTAGATACCAAAGCTCCTATAAATACATAAATATCCAGATATGAATATGCAAATTAATATTTCATAATAATTTTTGTTCAAAATTCATTCAAACAATTGTATTCATACCCATAAGTGCACTTAATGGCGTTAGCCCTTTTCCCTCGATTTGTTAACGACGCGATAGTTCAATAATCGATTTGTCATGAAATTTTCTTCAATCCTTGAATTGAAAAAGCATGAAAAACAGGTTACTATATTGTGCTTTCCCCCAAAATTTAACAATTTATACATCTTAATTAAATTTCTTTTTAGAGCTAAATTGGATTTGAAATCGAATAATTGTCTCTATATTCATTAAAATATCTTTTTTTTCTTGTTAAATATGATACTGCATATGGATGATCGGAATTCTCAGACTAAAAATATCTTAATTAAGGTACACTAGTATTATGGGATGATTAGGAAAAAAAATTATTTATCATAAACAATAATATAATTGAATTAATCTGGACATTGTTTGTCATGAACTCCATACCATCCAAATCCATTTAAAAAAAATTATTTATTCTCCTATACCATTCCATGAACTCCATACCATCCATATCCATGTGAAGATTATTTGTCAATAAGTTTTAATGTCTATAAATTATTTTTAGGACTATAAGGAGCAGTGATACTGAAATTGTTTTAAGGACCTCAATCAAGCCAAAAGGAAAGAACAAACAAACAAACAAACAAACAACACCGCTGATGGGCAGCATAGGGAAAAAAGGGACAACAATGATGGTGAGCATTAGTGATCAGAAAAAGCAGAACCTGAGATTTGGCAAATGATTGCATGGTTTTGCAACTGACAGCGGGAATTACACGATTGAATCATTTATTAAAATTTGTCATCCATCCTTGTGTTAAAACCAGTTTTCTCCATCCCACATGTCAATTATTCAACAAATTCTGGAATAAATCACTTCACAATTAGGACAAATAGAACACAAATTTAGCAATCAAATAAATTGGTTTACTAATTAAGAAGTTGATGATTTTAGCTTTATAAACAGAGTAATTCATAATCCCACTGAATTAATGCATCAAATAAAAAATCATGGCTAGAGGGTATGATTCAAATGGATTTGGCCAAGAGCACTAAAATATAGTAATAAGAGATTGGTCCTCAAAGAGTCCAATAAAAATCAAATGGAAGTAAAAAGAAAATGCAATATGAATTTTTTTTTTCTTTCTTTTTTTGTGGATCCTTACCCTAAATAAAGCAAAGATCTTAAAAGAAGGCACACACTCCCTTCAAAGTTGGTTTTGATGAAAGAAAGAGCTACATAAAATCATTTAACGGCTGCCTAAAGGAAGGTTTATAATTTAATAGCTAGCAAAAGGATTGGAATCTTCATCAAAGAAAAAAAAAAAATCATCAAATACAAAACCAAGATTTTTTACTTGTTTTTTCTTTAACTAGCGTACAAAGCAAAGGACTAGATTTTTGTTTCTAAAGTGACACATGCCCAGGAGCTGCTTCTACTTTGCAATTCATTCTTTCCCCACTTACCAACTTAATCTCAGAAAGAGTGCTAGAAAATTTTCATGGTCCTACGAACTCAACTAGCATAACCACAAAGAGAAAAATCACGAAGCACTATGTTGAAACTTACTAGAGGAGGTAACAACCTTAACAAGTATCAAAATGGGTTTGTGAGTTTATTTTTCCTCTTCATTTTCAGCCACCAAAAACTTTCCACAGCAGAGGGTGAAGCATAATAAACATACACTAAACATTCTCTAATGGTAAGAAGAGATCTACATGATAAACAATAACATGGACAAACATAGAAAGAAACATCATAGCACAGGCACGTACACAAATTTAAATACTACATACGCATAGGAAGAGCAAGGATGAACAGAGTCAAGGAATCAACCATACGTATAAAACTCCTTTCTTCCAAATGCGTAATTTTATGACTATGGACATTTGGACAATAATTGAGGTGTTATTGGTACCAGCTACAAATTTTAAAAAATTTATAATTGTAGACAAATTGCCTGGAAAGAGATCATGTAATTTTCTCTCAAAGAGGTGAAGGAACCAAAAAAAAAAAGAAAGGTCAAACAAGAAGGAGAGGGAGCACCAACAGAAGAAGGTAACGTTGACATATGGGTTCAATCATATACAACATAGCAAATGTTCAGCATAACATATTATGCAGATTTTAAACAATAGAAGCAAGATTCAAATGCCTAAGTTTCTGCAACTAGCGATTCAAACTTCTTTTGAGAAGCAAATTTTACAAATTAGAAATCGAATATGCAGCATTAGATCATAAAAGCAACTCACCTGAGATGGAAGACTTATAGTCGCTAATTAAGTTTGTGCAAGAGAGGGAGAAATTGGAGGCTACTAAAACCATAGGGCTTCTGAATCGTTGAGTGAAGAAGAGAAATGGAAGCTGAGAGTCAAAAAAATGTTGTATAAGAGAAGCAGTTCTTGAGAAAGGAAAAATGAAAAGGAAAAATAAAATCCAATATTACAGATCACAAGAATCGAAACAAATCAAATATAAATCTTTAGATTTCAAAGAAAATCCAACACTACAGATCAAAATAAATTACCAATATCATCCAAAAATAACAAAATCACAAGAGATAGAGAAGGGTTGGCATCGGAAACGACTCTAGAAACGTACAGGCGAGATGGAGAAGGCCGAGGTTGGCGTAGAGTTAGTCTGGAAGACGCCACTGAAGTCGCGAGAGATGGGCTCGTAAGACTCGCCAGATCAGAAAGTTGATGCCCAAAACAAATGAGATCCGACAGATCAGAAAGTTGATGCCCAGATTTGGAAGATGTCAACGCAGCTTGCTGATGGTGATAGGGGCAAAAGAAGAAGAAATAGAATGCGAATTAGAGATGTATGCGGAGATGGAGAAGTGTCTGCCGTCAGTTTTTTAATTTAATAACCGATCTAAATCATAATACCGAAAATTTTTTTAAATTTTAATTAAAACTGAAAAAAAAATAATTAAACTGAATAAATAAAATAAAATCAATTTGGTTTAATTTTTTGATTTAAATCAAATAATCTCATTCAAATTTCAAATCATCATTAATAGCATTTTAATTAGATTAGAATGAAGGCCAAAACATTGTCATATGTCAAAATATCAGAAGAATGTAAAAATACAAAAATGGAGATGACTTACAGGGAAAGAGAGCCGCAAACGCAAGTTATCCACAATTAGTAGGGACGAATTTCAAAGAAATTTGTAGAATTTGGGAGCAAATTCACATGAAGAACTTGAAGGAACCATAGTAGCATCGTAGTTAATCCCATCCTGAGCATTTGAAAAGTAATCTTCCATAAAGAAGTTTGGCCTCAATCTTTTAGGGTGTGTTTCCACCTCCTGGTTGCCATTGATATTACTGGAGTAGAAGTCTTCCCTGCTTCTCTTATTGTTGGCATTTGCTGTTTCTTCTAATTGCTCCAGAAAATTGGCTTCTCTGCATATGTAAGGATTGCATTTGTTTAGCTCAACTTTGTCATATAACAAGTGGAACCCAAACCTTTTCACTTCCAACTGTGTCATATACACATTCTCAAGGTTGAGGTAGAATGATGCCTCGTTCTCCATGTCACAATTTTGTTTGAGCCAATCTAAAAAGTAAATGTCACCGCCATCGTACCAAAAGATCACATGATCTGATTCTATGGTTTTTTCCAAACAGAAATATTCACTTGTAAATTCGGCGCCACTGTAGCCATTATTGTTTTTGAAACTGCTTCGACATGTTAAGTGTAGAGGATACATAACAGGAGCCTTGAATTCTAGAATAGCACAAAAAACAAAACCCAGGAACATATTATTGAAGCAACCAGGAGGGAACGAAGTTTCTATTAAATATCCTGGGCCTTCACAGCTCAACCACTCAGGCATTTTGCTTCTGGATAACTTCTAGCAATGGCTAATTCTTTAATTCTCTGGACAGCATCTGCCATAATGGTGCCACGTGCATTTTGGTCCAAATTTACGCAATTACAAAAATTCAATTCATAACCAATTGATGACGGCAATTCTTCTATTGGAGTATCATTTAGAAACAATACTCCCAATGATGATAAAGAGAAAATGTCAAGGGGAATTTTTACGAGTGCAGTGCCATCTAGATATAGATCTCGTAAAGAGCATAAACCATATAAAGGAGGCAATTTCTCTAGATTTGAACAGCCCCTGAGATGTAGAGTCTTAAGACATTTCAATTCACAAATGCTGTTTGGGAGACTCTTAAGCTTTTTACATCTCTGCAAATTCAAACGACCAAGTGAAGAGAGACAACCAATTGATGACGGCAATTCTTCCATTGGAGCATCACTTAGAGATAGTACTTTTAATGATGACAAAGAAACAATGTCAGGGGGAATTTCTACAAGTGCAGTGCCATCTAGATATATCCCGTTTAAGGAGCATAAACCATATAAAGGAGGCAATTTCTCTAGATTTGAACAGCCACTGAGATGTAGAGTCCCAAGACATTTCAATTCACAAATGCTGTTTGGGAGACTCTTAAGGTTTTTACATCTCTTCAAATACAAACTAACAAGTGAAGAGAGACAACCAATTGATGACGGCAATTCTTCCATTGGAGTATCACTTAGAGACAGTACTTCTAATGATGACAAAGAAACAATGTCAGGGGGAATTTCTACAAGTGCAGTGCCATCTAGATATAGATATCGTAAAGAGAGTAAACCAAATAAGGGAGGCAATTTCTCAAGATTTGAACAGCCACGGAGACTCAGAATCTCAGAGCCTTTCCATTCGCAAGTGCTATTTGGGAGACCGTTGAGCATTTCCATAATCTGCGGAGCCATGATGAGATTTGGGCAGAAACTGATATCAAGTGTTAAAGTATTGCAATATATAATTCTTGGAAGACTTCTAAGGTTTTCGCAATGGGAAATATTTAAGAACCGAAGATTGTCAAGAAATTGGATAGATGACGTAGACCACTCTTCCACTCCAGAATAATTGAGATATAAATATTTTATGCCTCTCGGCATTTGTGGAAGACTTATCAACTTTTTGCACTGACCTATATCAAGAAAACGGAGTCTTTCCAGGCACTGAATGGATGATGGAATCTCAATCAAACTCTCACAACCATCAAAATTTATCACTTCCAGGCTTGTCATCATAGAAAAATCAGGGACTATTTTCAGATTCTCTGAGCAATTAAGATCAAGAGATTTTAAGTTTGGCAAACACTGCATAATACAAATACAAGAAATAATTTTTAACTATAAATTGTCAGAAAGCCCATATATAGACAGTCAGTGGCATGTAAGGAGGGGCAGCTCATAATTTTCATAATTTTTTTTATCATTCATAATAACATAAAAATATTATATCATTTTTTCCTATCCATTTTTCATATTTTTCATAATTTTAATATGCACTTTCGAAGTAAAATTTATCTTTAGTTAAAATTGAAATTTTAATTAAGTAAATAAAAAGCATAATTATATTTTAACTGATATATTTTTTTAGCTACAAATATTTACATTAATTATAAGAAATAAATAATCAATTTACAAAAATGTAATGAAATTATTTATTTTTTTTATATTTTTTTAGACTATATAGGTGGCAACAATACATTAATTTAATGTTAGAAAACATTTTCATATTTGTAAATGAATTTTTTTTAAATAAAAAAAAAGTGTTATATTTAAAAGTTTAGTTAGATCTAATTTTTTTTAATAATAATAATAATAATAATAATAATAATAATTATTATTATTATTATTATTATTATTATTATTATTATTATTATTATTATGTGCAAAGATAAATATGTTCCTTTATATTTTTCAATTAAATTAATTATTTTATATAAACATATTTTTCCTTTAAAGCCTAAATCCAACACCGTGGACATTCTTATACATACTAAGTTTTGGATTAGATTAGAATTGTAGTAGAGAAACTTTCTAATAATTAAATTAAATCATTAGCCCTTCTAAATCATATGATATGATCAGCTCTTTACTAAAGGAAAAAAAAAAAAGAAATTATATTAACCACATATGGTATGAGTATGTAGGATTTGTTAACAAAAATTTTACTCAATAATATACAATTATGACTATAATATAGTTAACCCTAAGATTTTCTATTCAATAAATTCAGTAAGTTATTTACAAAATGATAAGAAAAAAATTACTTAAAATATCTTAAAATTTTTAGATTGTTGAACTCTAAAATTGTTTTTTTTTTTTTTTGTTTAAATATAGGGGCTTAGCAATAAAATTTTTAATTGATGAAATTATAAAGGGAAAAAATGAAAACAACGACAGATATATATGTAAAGCTTACCGTAGATCCATTCCAGAGCTCTTCAACTTCGCTACATGGCATGATGAGGCGGACAAGGTTTTCCATGGAAAAATTTAATGGCAAAGACTTGAAAGGGTATTCTTCCCAATGAAGTAATCTCAACTTGTTAGGAAGACTTTTTAGACAATCTGATCCGCTAGATTCAAATATGGAGCCAGTACCTTCCTTCTTTAACCAGGGACTCCCGTAAAATTTGAGCAATCTCAAGTTGTGCATTCTTGAGAACACGGCAGGATTCAAATATACCCTTCCAATTGTAGAGATGTCCAAAAATAGGCCTTCAACTACTTTCTTTGCCTAACAATTAACAATTCAAAGGCATAGGAATTTTATACATCAAGACTCAGTAATTTTTCCTTTAAACGAGAGAAATTCTTATCTAGACCTAATCTATTATGAATTGAAGATACAAACATGCGGGATCCATGTATTTAATAAGTGAATCCCATCATATATCTAGTATCTTAAATTCATAGTAAATCAGATTTAGATAAGAAAAATCTAATAAATGATATTATAAAGTTTTTATAGAATTAATTCTCTTACTTACCTTATTATCATTTGTGGCCAACATTTGACAGATATCTGTAGAAATCCATAATCGGTTACCCTTCCGCCGAGCAATATCTTGACCCATTTCCACTATCAAATCGTGCATCTCTAACTTGTCATCCACGATAGTTATGAGACACTTATCCATTAGACGAATTATCACCCAATCATCTAATATATCTTCTACCCAGCTTTTGTCATATCCTTTGAAGAAACATGCAATATCTAGAAATATGCTTTTTTCCATTCGATCTAAAGCATTATAACTTACTTTTAAGACTTTCAGAATGTTGTAGTCAGGAGATACCTTCAGTTTATTCAATGCACTTTCCCATTCTTTAGAAGTCCTTCCGCACAAATAGGAACCCAAAACCTTGAGAGCTAGTGGAACACCT
This sequence comes from Hevea brasiliensis, assembly GCF_030052815.1. Taxonomy (NCBI): domain Eukaryota; kingdom Viridiplantae; phylum Streptophyta; class Magnoliopsida; order Malpighiales; family Euphorbiaceae; genus Hevea; species Hevea brasiliensis. The sequence continues at coordinate 19,434,869 of NC_079504.1, forward strand.
TTACAATAAGTTTCTACCCTTTTGGACAACTCTCTATATTCCACCGGAGGATGGTTTTGTTTGAAGGCTTTCATACTTAACAGCTGAAGAGCATCGCTACAATCCAATCCCTTAACCTCATATACCTTAACCTCATTTATCTTTTTAGCACTGCTAAGGACATGCTTGTCTCTGCTTATTAAAATGATTCTACTTCCCAGCCCAAAACAATGATCATCATTTATAGCTAAAGCTTCTAGTTGCTCTGGATCATTAACATCATCAAGAACAGCAAGAACTTTCTTCCTATTAAGTGAATCCTTAATGAAAGTGGGTACCACACTGAGCATATCTAGATTTCTAATTTCATTCCCAAGAGTTCCGAAAAAGCTTTTTCTTAAATCAACTAGCACATATGTTTCTGATTATTCCCAAACATTGCGAAGAAAGCAAAAGCAATCAAATTGATTGCATATTCGACTAAATAGAATTTCAGCTATGGTGGTCTTTCCAATACCACCCATTCCCCAAATTCCTATTACCCGAATGTTTGTTGGCTCAATACATAACAATGACATAATTTTATCAACATGTGAATCAATCCCAACTAAGCCAGTAGAAGCAGTAAACGAGATGGGATACAATTTCTCCAGAATGTGATCAGCGACTTCTTCACATAGTTGGGATTCAGGCCTAAAACAATAAGATGAACAGACAATGTAACAAGTCCATGATAATAAATAAAAGAATAGAGAAAGAACATATACAATTTTAACAACTTGATATATAATTTTAATATATGCATGAGTATAGATTAAAACTACAGGTCATGTATCATTTCATACAAATACAAAAGTAGAGGAAATAAATGTATTAACAAATATTTTTAAAGTAAGGTTTTTATTATCAAATACTTCCCAGAAATTAAGGTTTTAATTATCAAGTCCTTTCCAGAAATTGAGTGAAGTTTTTTATTATCATTTTGGCATTTTAAGTTCTTGGCTGGAAAGTTTAAAGGTTCCATAATTAGTTTTTATATTATACAGTTGCAGAGCTAAAAACAGTTGGAATCCCATCAACATCAGAGGGGCTTACGCGAAAGAACCAATCGCCTCATTAATTAAGAAATATTTAAATCTTCTCTCATGGGGACAACTTTTGCAGTATAAAATTAAAAAAAAAATAGAAATAATTTCACTGGATACAAGATAGAAAAGGTGGGTTTCGTAGTATAAAATCAAAAAATAGAAATAATTTAACTGGATACTAGAAAGAGAAGGTGGGTTCATAAACCTGATGTCTCCGTTGTATATCTTTTGTGGCAGTTGTAGAGTCCTATATAATTTGAGATTTTAATTATAAGATCTTAAACTCAAGTAACTATAATCTATAGTTAATTAATTATGCACCATATATTGTTCTATCACCATTAAGTATGCAGTTGTGGAGTCCTTCATTTGTTAATTAAGTTCTCACTAGGGGATATAATTACAAAAAGTTAATGATTAATTTAGACGGTAGAAACGAAATTAAACCTTAAAAAAGTAGAGATTGATTTTATATTTTTATTTTCAATAAAATAGAATTTAAATATTTTATAAAATTATTAAATTTTAAAAAATAATTTATTAATAAAAATAAATTTTTATGCAACTTATTATTTAAAATATGTAAAATTAAATAAGTGCTAGTATTTTTCGAATAATAATAATCGGGTTTATGATAAGTTTGAACAATTGATAATAAATTTTAATCCAGTTTAGAATGGATTCGAGTTTTAAAAATATTAATTAGGTTTGAATAGGATGATTTTCTCGATAACCTAATCGTTGCCGGTGTCGAGGGTAGGAATTCAAAATAGGAGGGTTCAATTTTTTTTATTAAATGAAGTGTCCAATTAAAATATATAATTTATAAAAATAATATAAATAAAATAAATAAAAGTTGATAATAAAATTTGTTTAGATTAAATTGATTTGTTAAAAATTAATTGAAATTGTTATTAATTTAAAAATATAATATATGTTTAATATTATAAATTTTTGAAATTAAAATGGCTTAAAATTAAAAAAAAAAATTATCTAATTTATTTTATGGGTACGTTGAAATTTTAGTAATGAAAGATTCTAATAATAATAATGAATTATGAATAAAAAGTTACTAAAGTTATTCAAATCGATAAAAAAGATAATAAAAAGATCTAATAATATTGTCTAATAATTTAAATTTCAAAACATAAAAGTTAGTATTTATAGATTTATTAAAAAAGTAAAATGGTAAATATAATTAATGGAGAAGAAGATACCAAAAGATAATGATATTTGGAGATATTTTTAGTAAAAATATTTATGTTTCATTATTGAAATCATTCTTTTAATAAAAAAGCAAAGGATTTAGAGTTTTTTTTTTTTTAAATTACTAAAAATTTTTAAATATTGATCCATTGCTCCATCAAAATTTGGTAAAAATAGTAAAAAATACTAAATTTTTAAAAATTACTCAACTTCTAAAAAATTTTAAAATTGTAAGGAGTCCAGTGCTCATCAAAATATACAGGGCAACAATTATTTTTTTTTGTAAAATTACTATTACACCCTTCAAAATTTTTGTAGAAATGAAATGTGTTGCAAATAATTAATCAAAGTCCTACTGGTTATGAAGAATTACATGTTGCAATGTTTTTAAAATCAGATTGACAATTGATTCGATCTATTAACCATTTCACCGATTTGAAAGATTTAAGCAATTAGATTAATTAAAAAAAAAAACTGGTTAAAAATAATTTAAATTTTGAAAATTTTTATTTTTCTATTGATAATTAAAATAAATAAATTGAATTAGACCAAACCAGTTGCCCGGTCTAGTTCCCAATTTAAACAGTTCAAGCAGCCAGCCAGCCAGCCAGTTAAGTCCAATACTGAAAACAATTACCTGGAGTCGCTGGAAACCCATCCAGATAGATTGCCTGCTTCCATCAAAGCTGTGCGCCACTTCTCCACACCGTCTAAGCTGTGCTTTGAATTTTCTTTGACTTTCCCAAATGCTTCTCCAAATTTCCCAGTCTGATTTCTAACATCACAAGGATCTACATGATAGAAAATGGGTAAAATCTTTCGCCCTAATTTTTTCTCGCAGTCAATTATCTTCACTAGTTCATCTAGGCACCACCGAGAGGATGCATAATTTTCTGAGAAAATTACTACAGAAATCTTGGATTCTTCAATCGCTTTCATGAGCGCTGGCGAGATCCCTTCTCCTCTCTCAAGGATATCGTCTATGAATGTTGTAATATTTTTCCGGCAAAGGGCAGCATGAAGGTGACAAGTAAAAATGTGACGAGTTTCAATTCCCCTAAAGCTAAGGAAAACATCATAGCTAGTTTTACTGGAGATCGCTAAAGATGAAGTAGAAGCCATATTTGACAAGCACGGTTTTGTTTGGTAGAAAAGAAAATAGAGGAATTGCAGTGAAAGATGGAAGAATGCTAAACCTGGGAACTATTTATAGTTGATCTGAATCAAACCACCTACCAGATTTTGTATATTGTAGGAAGTTTCAGTGCGATCACTTTCGGCAATTAGAGAAACCACAATGAACCCACCATTTTCTACTCGTGTACATATATAAAAGAGAGTTATTGCTTCTTTTAACATGCATGAAATCTAAGAGGTAAGTGAGAGGAAATTGAGAGGCACGACTTTTCTAAAGCAACTCTTCTTTAATTTATTGACTTGACTTCAGCTTTGCAGTCTTTTTGTCAATTAGTGAATTCCATTAAGTCAGTCTGTGCATGTGAAGGGGAATATTAAAAAAAATCTATTACAAAATATATGAGTTGCAAAACAATCTACACTCATTCTCTAATTTCTTAATTCCTTGTTAAGTCTTGCAAAACAACTTATACTCTAATTTATTGGTTTCTTGTTAGACTCTTATAGTAGAGTAGGAATGTAAAATGAATGCAAATAGGCGATGAATCTTTACAAAAGATTGCATTATCAATGCAATTAAAAGTTTTAAAATGTAATCAATGGTATTAAAATTATTATTTTAATATTATAAGTTCTTTAATTTAAATTTCAATGAAAATAAATAAAAAATTAATAATTAAATTTAACAATATTTTATGTATTTGAGGGATCTTGAAATTGTAATTTGTTAGTTGTATATAAAAAATTTAAAAAAATGATAATTTATTGAAAAATAAAATTAAGAAACGAGACTTTCTTTTAAGGATAGTAAATTAGGTTACTAGCAAAAATCATCTAAACTCGATTAATATTTTTAAAATTCTATATTATCTTAAACGTAATTAAAATTTATTCTCAACTATCTGAATATATCCCAAACTTAATTATTATTAAAAAAATATCCAAACGTTATATAAAAATTATTTTTAATTAATAATTTATATTTTAAGAAGGTAATAATTTTGTATATTGGAGGAAGTTTCAGCATGATCACTTTTGGCAATTAGAGAAACTACAATGAACCCACCATTTTCTACTCTTTCTCTTTCACAATTGGATTGTGTACATATATAAAAGAGAGTTATTGCTTCTTTTAACGCGTATGAGATCTAAGAGGTAAGTGAGAGGAAATTGAGAGGCACGACTTTTCTAAAGCAACTCTTCTTTAATTTATTGACTTGACTTGACTTTGCGATCTTTTTGTCAATTAGTGAATTCCATTAAGTCGATCATTGCATGTGAAGGGAATATTAAAAAAAATCTATTACAAAATATATGAGTTGCAAAACAATCTACACTCATTCTCTAATTTCTTAATTCCTTGTTAAGTCTTGCAAAACAACTTATACTCTAATTTATTGGTTTCTGGTTAGACTCTTAGAGTAGAGTAGGAATGTAAAATGAATGCAAATAGGCGATGAATCTTTACATAAGATTGCATTATCAATGCAATTAAAAGTTTTAAAATGTAATCAATGGTATTAAAATTATTATTTTAATATTATAAGTTCTTTAATTTAAATTTCAATGAAAATAAATAAAAAATTAATAATTAAATTTAACAATATTTTATGTATTTGAGGGATCTTGAAATTGTAATTTGTTAGTTGTATATAAAAAATTAAAAATGATAATTTATTGAAAAATAAAATTAAGAAACGAGACTTTCTTTTAAGGATAGTAAATTAGGTTACTAGCAAAAATCATCTAAACTCGATTAATATTTTTAAAATTCTATATTATCTTAAACGTAATTAAAATTTATTCTCAACTATCTGAATATATCCCAAACTTAATTATTATTAAAAAAATATCCAAACGTTATATAAAAATTATTTTTAATTAATAATTTATATTTTAAAAAGGTAATAATTTTGTATATTGGAGGAAGTTTCAGTGCGATCACTTTCGGCAATTAGAGAAACTACAATGAACCCACCATTTTCTACTCTTTCTCTTTCACCTGACGGATTGTGTACATATATAAAAGAGAGTTATTGCTTCTTTTAACGCGTATGAGATCTAAGAGGTAAGTGAGGAAATTGAGAGGCACGACTTTTCTAAAGCAACTCTTCTTTAATTTATTGACTTGACTTCAGCTTTGCAGTCTTTTTGTCAATTAGTGAATTCCATTAAGTCAGTCTGTGCATGTGAAGGGGAATATTAAAAAAAATCTATTACAAAATATATGAGTTGCAAAACAATCTACACTCATTCTCTAATTTCCTAATTCCTTGTTAAGTCTTGCAAAACAACTTATACTCTAATTTATTGGTTTCTCGTTAGACTCTTAGAGTAGAGTAGGAATGTAAAATGAATGCAAATAGGCGATGAATCTTTACATAAGATTGCATTATCAATGCAATTAAAAGTTTTAAAATGTAATCAATGGTATTAAAATTATTATTTTAATATTATAAGTTCTTTAATTTAAATTTCAATGAAAATAAATAAAAAATTAATAATTAAATTTAACAATATTTTATGTATTTGAGGGATCTTGAAATTGTAATTTGTTAGTTGTATATAAAAAATTTAAAAAAATGATAATTTATTGAAAAATAAAATTAAGAAACGAGACTTTCTTTTAAGGATAGTAAATTAGGTTACTAGCAAAAATCATCTAAACTCGATTAATATTTTTAAAATTCTATATTATCTTAAACGTAATTAAAATTTATTCTCAACTATCTGAATATATCCCAAACTTAATTATTATTAAAAAAATATCCAAACGTTATATAAAAATTATTTTTAATTAATAATTTATATTTTAAAAAGGTAATAATTTTGTATATTGGAGGAAGTTTCAGTGTGATCACTTTAGGCAATTAGAGAAACTACAATGAACCCACCATTTTCTACTCTTTCTCTTTCACCTGACGGATTGTGTACATATATAAAAGAGAGTTATTGCTTCTTTTAACGCGTATGAGATCTAAGAGGTAAGTGAGGAAATTGAGAGGCACGACTTTTCTAAAGCAACTCTTCTTTAATTTATTGACTTGACTTCAGCTTTGCAGTCTTTTTGTCAATTAGTGAATTCCATTAAGTCAGTCTGTGCATGTGAAGGGGAATATTAAAAAAAATCTATTACAAAATATATGAGTTGCAAAACAATCTACACTCATTCTCTAATTTCCTAATTCCTTGTTAAGTCTTGCAAAACAACTTATACTCTAATTTATTGGTTTCTCGTTAGACTCTTAGAGTAGAGTAGGAATGTAAAATGAATGCAAATAGGCGATGAATCTTTACATAAGATTGCATTATCAATGCAATTAAAAGTTTTAAAATGTAATCAATGGTATTAAAATTATTATTTTAATATTATAAGTTCTTTAATTTAAATTTCAATGAAAATAAATAAAAAATTAATAATTAAATTTAACAATATTTTATGTATTTGAGGTATCTTGAAATTGTAATTTGTTAGTTGTATATCAAAATTTAAAAAAATGATAATTTATTGAAAAATAAAATTAAGAAACGAGACTTTCTTTTAAGGATAGTAAATTAGGTTACTAGCAAAAATCATCTAAACTCGATTAATATTTTTAAAATTCTATATTATCTTAAACGTAATTAAAATTTATTCTCAACTATCTGAATATATCCCAAACTTAATTATTATTAAAAAAAATCCAAACGTTATATAAAAATTATTTTTAATTAATAATTTATATTTTAAGAAGGTAATAATTTTGTATATTGGAGGAAGTTTCAGTGCGATCACTTTCGGCAATTAGAGAAACTACAATGAACCCACCATTTTCTACTCTTTCTCTTTCACCTGACGGATTGTGTACATATATAAAAGAGAGTTATTGCTTCTTTTAACGCGTATGAGATCTAAGAGGTAAGTGAGGAAATTGAGAGGCACGACTTTTCTAAAGCAACTCTTCTTTAATTTATTGACTTGACTTCAGCTTTGAAGTCTTTTTGTCAATTAGTGAATTCCATTAAGTCAGTCTGTGCATGTGAAGGGGAATATTAAAAAAAATCTATTACAAAATATATGAGTTGCAAAACAATCTACACTCATTCTCTAATTTCTTAATTCCTTGTTAAGTCTTGCAAAACAACTTATACTCTAATTTATTGGTTTCTCGTTAGACTCTTAGAGTAGAGTAGGAATGTAAAATGAATGCAAATAGGCGATGAATCTTTACATAAGATTGCATTATCAATGCAATTAAAAGTTTTAAAATGTAATCAATGGTATTAAAATTATTATTTTAATATTATAAGTTCTTTAATTTAAATTTCAATGAAAATAAATAAAAAATTAATAATTAAATTTAACAATATTTTATGTATTTGAGGGATCTTGAAATTGTAATTTGTTAGTTGTATATAAAAAATTTATAAAAATGATAATTTATTGAAAAATAAAATTAAGAAACGAGACTTTCTTTTAAGGATAGTAAATTAGGTTACTAGCAAAAATCATCTAAACTCGTTTAATTTTTTTAAAATTCTATATTATCTTAAACGTAATTAAAATTTATTCTCAACTATCTGAATATATCCCAAACTTAATTATTATTAAAAAAATATCCAAACGTTATATAAAAATTATTTTTAATTAATAATTTATATTTTAAGAAGGTAATAATTTTGTATATTGGAGGAAGTTTCAGTGCGATCACTTTCGGCAATTAGAGAAACTACAATGAACCCACCATTTTCTACTCTTTCTCTTTCACCTGACGGATTGTGTACATATATAAAAGAGAGTTATTGCTTCTTTTAACGCGTATGAGATCTAAGAGGTAAGTGAGAGGGAATTGAGAGGCACGACTTTTCTAAAGCAACTCTTCTTTAAATTATTGACTTGACTTCAGCTTTGCAGTCTTTTTGTCAATTAGTGAATTCCATTAAGTCAGTCTGTGCATGTGAAGGGGAATATTAAAAAAAATCTATTACAAAATATATGAGTTGCAAAACAATCTACACTCATTCTCTAATTTCTTAATTCCTTGTTAAGTCTTGCAAAACAACTTATACTCTAATTTATTGGTTTCTCGTTAGACTCTTAGAGTAGAGTAGGAATGTAAAATGAATGCAAATAGGCGATGAATCTTTACATAAGATTGCATTATCAATGCAATTAAAAGTTCTAAAATGTAATCAATAGTATTAAAATTATTATTTTAATATTATAAGTTCTTTAATTTAAATTTCAATGAAAATAAATAAAAAATTAATAATTAAATTTAACAATATTTTATGTATTTGAGGGATCTTGAAATTGTAATTTGTTAGTTGTATATAAAAAATTTAAAAAAATGATAATTTATTGAAAAATAAAATTAAGAAACGAGACTTTCTTTTAAGGATAGTAAATTAGGTTACTAGCAAAAATCATCTAAACTCGATTAATATTTTTAAAATTCTATATTATCTTAAACGTAATTAAAATTTATTCTCAACTATCTGAATATATCCCAAACTTAATTATTATTAAAAAACTATCCAAACGTTATATAAAAATTATTTTTAATTAATAATTTATATTTTAAAAAGGTAATAATTTTGTATATTGGAGGAAGTTTCAGTGCGATCACTTTCGGCAATTAGAGAAACTACAATGAACCCACCATTTTCTACTCTTTCTCTTTCACCTGACGGATTGTGTACATATATAAAAGAGAGTTATTGCTTCTTTTAACGCGTATGAGATCTAAGAGGTAAGTGAGGAAATTGAGAGGCACGACTTTTCTAAAGCAACTCTTCTTTAATTTATTGACTTGACTTCAGCTTTGCAGTCTTTTTGTCAATTAGTGAATTCCATTAAGTCATTCTGTGCATGTGAAGGGGAATATTAAAAAAAATCTATTACAAAATATATGAGTTGCAAAACAATCTACACTCATTCTCTAATTTCCTAATTCCTTGTTAAGTCTTGCAAAACAACTTATACTCTAATTTATTGGTTTCTCGTTAGACTCTTAGAGTAGAGTAGGAATGTAAAATGAATGCAAATAGGCGATGAATCTTTACATAAGATTGCATTATCAATGCAATTAAAAGTTTTAAAATGTAATCAATGGTATTAAAATTATTATTTTAATATTATAAGTTCTTTAATTTAAATTTCAATGAAAATAAATAAAAAATTAATAATTAAATTTAACAATATTTTATGTATTTGAGGGATCTTGAAATTGTAATTTGTTAGTTGTATATAAAAAATTTAAAAAAAATGATAATTTATTGAAAAATAAAATTAAGAAACGAGACTTTCTTTTAAGGATAGTAAATTAGGTTACTAGCAAAAATCATCTAAACTCGATTAATATTTTTAAAATTCTATATTATCTTAAACGTAATTAAAATTTATTCTCAACTATCTGAATATATCCCAAACTTAATTATTATTAAAAAAAAATCCAAACGTTATATAAAAATTATTTTTAATTAATAATTTATATTTTAAAAAGGTAATAATTTTGTATATTGGAGGAAGTTTCAGTGATCACTTTCGGCAATTAGAGAAACTACAATGAACCCACCATTTTCTACTCTTTCTCTTTCAATTGACGGATTGTGTACATATATAAAAGAGAGTTATTGCTTCTTTTAACGCGTATGAGATCTAAGAGGTAAGTGAGGAAATTGAGAGGCACGACTTTTCTAAAGCAACTCTTCTTTAATTTATTGACTTGACTTCAGCTTTGCAGTCTTTTTGTCAATTAGTGAATTCCATTAAGTCGATCAGGCATGTGAAGGGGAATATTAAAAAAAATCTATTACAAAATATATGAGTTGCAAAACAATCTACACTCATTCTCTAATTTCCTAATTCCTTGTTAAGTCTTGCAAAACAACTTATACTCTAATTTATTGGTTTCTCGTTAGACTCTTAGAGTAGAGTAGGAATGTAAAATGAATGCAAATAGGCGATGAATCTTTACATAAGATTGCATTATCAATGCAATTAAAAGTTTTAAAATGTAATCAATGGTATTAAAATTATTATTTTAATATTATAAGTTCTTTAATTTAAATTTCAATGAAAATAAATAAAAAATTAATAATTAAATTTAACAATATTTTATGTATTTGAGGGATCTTGAAATTGTAATTTGTTAGTTGTATATAAAAAATTTATAAAAATGATAATTTATTGAAAAATAAAATTAAGAAACGAGACTTTCTTTTAAGGATAGTAAATTAGGTTACTAGCAAAAATCATCTAAACTCGATTAATATTTTTAAAATTCTATATTATCTTAAACGTAATTAAAATTTATTCTCAACTATCTGAATATATCCCAAACTTAATTATTATTAAAAAAATATCCAAACGTTATATAAAAATTATTTTTAATTAATAATTTATATTTTAAGAAGGTAATAATTTTGTATATTGGAGGAAGTTTCAAAGGATCACTTTCGGCAATTAGAGAAACTACAATGAACCCACCATTTTCTACTCTTTCTCTTTCACCTGACGGATTGTGTACATATATAAAAGAGAGTTATTGCTTCTTTTAACGCGTATGAGATCTAAGAGGTAAGTGAGAGGAAATTGAGAGGCACGACTTTTCTAAAGCAACTCTTCTTTAATTTATTGACTTGACTTCAGCTTTGCAGTCTTTTTGTCAATTAGTGAATTCCATTAAGTCAGTCTGTGCATGTGAAGGGGAATATTAAAAAAAATCTATTACAAAATATATGAGTTGCAAAACAATCTACACTCATTCTCTAATTTCCTAATTCCTTGTTAAGTCTTGCAAAACAACTTATACTCTAATTTATTGGTTTCTCGTTAGACTCTTAGAGTAGAGTAGGAATGTAAAATGAATGCAAATAGGCGATGAATCTTTACATAAGATTGCATTATCAATGCAATTAAAAGTTTTAAAATGTAATCAATGGTATTAAAATTATTATTTTAATATTATAAGTTCTTTAATTTAAATTTCAATGAAAATAAATAAAAAATTAATAATTAAATTTAACAATATTTTATGTATTTGAGGGATCTTGAAATTGTAATTTGTTAGTTGTATATAAAAAATTTAAAAAAATGATAATTTATTGAAAAATAAAATTAAGAAACGAGACTTTCTTTTAAGGATAGTAAATTAGGTTACTAGCAAAAATCATCTAAACTCGATTAATATTTTTAAAATTCTATATTATCTTAAACGTAATTAAAATTTATTCTCAACTATCTGAATATATCCCAAACTTAATTATTATTAAAAAAATATCCAAACGTTATATAAAAATTATTTTTAATTAATAATTTATATTTTAAAAAGGTAATAATTTTGTATATTGGAGGAAGTTTCAGTGCGATCACTTTCGGCAATTAGAGAAACTACAATGAACCCACCATTTTCTACTCTTTTTCTTTCACCTGACGGATTGTGTACATATATAAAAGAGAGTTATTGCTTCTTTTAACGCGTATGAGATCTAAGAGGTAAGTGAGAGGAAATTGAGAGGCACGACTTTTCTAAAGCAACTCTTCTTTAATTTATTGACTTGACTTCAGCTTTGCAGTCTTTTTGTCAATTAGTGAATTCCATTAAGTCAGTCTGTGCATGTGAAGGGGAATATTAAAAAAAATCTATTACAAAATATATGAGTTGCAAAACAATCTACACTCATTCTCTAATTTCCTAATTCCTTGTTAAGTCTTGCAAAACAACTTATACTCTAATTTATTGGTTTCTCGTTAGACTCTTAGAGTAGAGTAGGAATGTAAAATGAATGCAAATAGGCGATGAATCTTTACATAAGATTGCATTATCAATGCAATTAAAAGTTTTAAAATGTAATCAATGGTATTAAAATTATTATTTTAATATTATAAGTTCTTTAATTTAAATTTCAATGAAAATAAATAAAAAATTAATAATTAAATTTAACAATATTTTATGTATTTGAGGGATCTTGAAATTGTAATTTGTTAGTTGTATATAAAAAATTAAAAATGATAATTTATTGAAAAATAAAATTAAGAAACGAGACTTTCTTTTAAGGATAGTAAATTAGGTTACTAGCAAAAATCATCTAAACTCGATTAATATTTTTAAAATTCTATATTATCTTAAACGTAATTAAAATTTATTCTCAACTATCTGAATATATCCCAAACTTAATTATTATTAAAAAAATATCCAAACGTTATATAAAAATTATTTTTAATTAATAATTTATATTTTAAAAAGGTAATAATTTTGTATATTGGAGGAAGTTTCAGTGCGATCACTTTCGGCAATTAGAGAAACTACAATGAACCCACCATTTTCTACTCTTTTTCTTTCACCTGACGGATTGTGTACATATATAAAAGAGAGTTATTGCTTCTTTTAACGCGTATGAGATCTAAGAGGTAAGTGAGAGGAAATTGAGAGGCACGACTTTTCTAAAGCAACTCTTCTTTAATTTATTGACTTGACTTCAGCTTTGCAGTCTTTTTGTCAATTAGTGAATTCCATTAAGTCAGTATGTGCATGTGAAGGGGAATATTAAAAAAAATCTATTACAAAATATATGAGTTGCAAAACAATCTACACTCATTCTCTAATTTCTTAATTCCTTGTTAAGTCTTGCAAAACAACTTATACTCTAATTTATTGGTTTCTCGTTAGACTCTTAGAGTAGAGTAGGAATGTAAAATGAATGCAAATAGGCGATGAATCTTTACATAAGATTGCATTATCAATGCAATTAAAAGTTTTAAAATGTAATCAATGGTATTAAAATTATTATTTTAATATTATAAGTTCTTTAATTTAAATTTCAATGAAAATAAATAAAAAATTAATAATTAAATTTAACAATATTTTATGTATTTGAGGGATCTTGAAATTGTAATTTGTTAGTTGTATATAAAAAATTAAAAATGATAATTTATTGAAAAATAAAATTAAGAAACGAGACTTTCTTTTAAGGATAGTAAATTAGGTTACTAGCAAAAATCATCTAAACTCGATTAATATTTTTAAAATTCTATATTATCTTAAACGTAATTAAAATTTATTCTCAACTATCTGAATATATCCCAAACTTAATTATTATTAAAAAAATATCCAAACGTTATATAAAAATTATTTTTAATTAATAATTTATATTTTAAAAAGGTAATAATTTTGTATATTGGAGGAAGTTTCAGTGCGATCACTTTCGGCAATTAGAGAAACTACAATGAACCCACCATTTTCTACTCTTTCTCTTTCACCTGACGGATTGTGTACATATATAAAAGAGAGTTATTGCTTCTTTTAACGCGTATGAGATCTAAGAGGTAAGTGAGGAAATTGAGAGGCACGACTTTTCTAAAGCAACTCTTCTTTAATTTATTGACTTGACTTCAGCTTTGCAGTCTTTTTGTCAATTAGTGAATTCCATTAAGTCAGTCTGTGCATGTGAAGGGGAATATTAAAAAAAATCTATTACAAAATATATGAGTTGCAAAACAATCTACACTCATTCTCTAATTTCCTAATTCCTTGTTAAGTCTTGCAAAACAACTTATACTCTAATTTATTGGTTTCTCGTTAGACTCTTAGAGTAGAGTAGGAATGTAAAATGAATGCAAATAGGCGATGAATCTTTACATAAGATTGCATTATCAATGCAATTAAAAGTTTTAAAATGTAATCAATGGTATTAAAATTATTATTTTAATATTATAAGTTCTTTAATTTAAATTTCAATGAAAATAAATAAAAAATTAATAATTAAATTTAACAATATTTTATGTATTTGAGGATCTTGAAATTGTAATTTGTTAGTTGTATATAAAAATTTAAAAATGATAATTTATTGAAAAATAAAATTAAGAAACGAGACTTTCTTTTAAGCATAGTAAATTAGGTTACTAGCAAAAATCATCTAAACTCGATTAATATTTTTAAAATTCTATATTATCTTAAACGTAATTAAAATTTATTCTCAACTATCCTAATATATCCCAAACTTAATTATTATTAAAAAATATCCAAACGTTATATAAAAATTATTTTTAATTAATAATTTATATTTTAAAAAGGTAATAATTTTGTATATTGGAGGAAGTTTCAAAGGCGCTCACTTTCGGCAATTAGAGAAACTACAATGAACCCACCATTTTCTACTCTTTCTCTTTCACCTGACGGATTGTGTACATATATAAAAGAGAGTTATTGCTTCTTTTAACGCGTATGAGATCTAAGAGGTAAGTGAGGAAATTGAGAGGCACGACTTTTCTAAAGCAACTCTTCTTTAATTTATTGACATGACTTTGCAGTCTTTTTGTCAATTAGTGAATTCCATTAAGTCATTGTGCATGTGAAGGGAATATTAAAAAAAATCTATTACAAAATATATGAGTTGCAAAACAATCTACACTCATTCTCTAATTTCCTAATTCCTTGTTAAGTCTTGCAAAACAACTTATACTCTAATTTATTGGTTTCTCGTTAGACTCTTAGAGTAGAGTAGGAATGTAAAATGAATGCAAATAGGCGATGAATCTTTACATAAGATTGCATTATCAATGCAATTAAAAGTTTTAAAATGTAATCAATGGTATTAAAATTATTATTTTAATATTATAAGTTCTTTAATTTAAATTTCAATGAAAATAAATAAAAAATTAATAATTAAATTTAACAATATTTTATGTATTTGAGGGATCTTGAAATTGTAATTTGTTAGTTGTATATAAAAAATTTAAAAAAATGATAATTTATTGAAAAATAAAATTAAGAAACGAGACTTTCTTTTAAGGATAGTAAATTAGGTTACTAGCAAAAATCATCTAAACTCGATTAATATTTTTAAAATTCTATATTATCTTAAACGTAATTAAAATTTATTCTCAACTATCTGAATATATCCCAAACTTAATTATTCTTAAAAAAAATCCAAACGTTATATAAAAATTATTTTTAATTAATAATTTATATTTTAAAAAGGTAATAATTTTGTATATTGGAGGAAGTTTCAGTGTGATCACTTTAGGCAATTAGAGAAACTACAATGAACCCACCATTTTCTACTCTTTTTCTTTCACCTGACGGATTGTGTACATATATAAAAGAGAGTTATTGCTTCTTTTAACGCGTATGAGATCTAAGAGGTAAGTGAGAGGAAATTGAGAGGCACGACTTTTCTAAAGCAACTCTTCTTTAATTTATTGACTTGACTTTAGCTTTGCAGTCTTTTTGTCAATTAGTGAATTCCATTAAGTCAGTCTGTGCATGTGAAGGGGAATATTAAAAAAAATCTATTACAAAATATATGAGTTGCAAAACAATCTACACTCATTCTCTAATTTCCTAATTCCTTGTTAAGTCTTGCAAAACAACTTATACTCTAATTTATTGGTTTCTCGTTAGACTCTTAGAGTAGAGTAGGAATGTAAAATGAATGCAAATAGGCGATGAATCTTTACATAAGATTGCATTATCAATGCAATTAAAAGTTTTAAAATGTAATCAATGGTATTAAAATTATTATTTTAATATTATAAGTTCTTTAATTTAAATTTCAATGAAAATAAAAAAAAATTAATAATTAAATTTAACAATATTTTATGTATTTGAGGGATCTTGAAATTGTAATTTGTTAGTTGTATATAAAAAATTTAAAAAAATGATAATTTATTGAAAAATAAAATTAAGAAACGAGACTTTCTTTTAAGGATAGTAAATTAGGTTACTAGCAAAAATCATCTAAACTCGATTAATATTTTTAAAATTCTATATTATCTTAAACGTAATTAAAATTTATTCTCAACTATCTGAATATATCCCAAACTTAATTATTATTAAAAAAATATCCAAACGTTATATAAAAATTATTTTTAATTAATAATTTATATTTTAAAAAGGTAATAATTTTGTATATTGGAGGAAGTTTCAGTGTGATCACTTTAGGCAATTAGAGAAACTACAATGAACCCACCATTTTCTACTCTTTTTCTTTCACCTGACGGATTGTGTACATATATAAAAGAGAGTTATTGCTTCTTTTAACGCGTATGAGATCTAAGAGGTAAGTGAGAGGAAATTGAGAGGCACGACTTTTCTAAAGCAACTCTTCTTTAATTTATTGACTTGACTTCAGCTTTGCAGTCTTTTTGTCAATTAGTGAATTCCAGTAAGTCGATCATGCATGTGAAGGGGAATATTAAAAAAAATCTATTACAAAATATATGAGTTGCAAAACAATCTACACTCATTCTCTAATTTCCTAATTCCTTGTTAAGTCTTGCAAAACAACTTATACTCTAATTTATTGGTTTCTCGTTAGACTCTTAGAGTAGAGTAGGAATGTAAAATGAATGCAAATAGGCGATGAATCTTTACATAAGATTGCATTATCAATGCAATTAAAAGTTTTAAAATGTAATCAATGGTATTAAAATTATTATTTTAATATTATAAGTTCTTTAATTTAAATTTCAATGAAAATAAATAAAAAATTAATAATTAAATTTAACAATATTTTATGTATTTGAGGGATCTTGAAATTGTAATTTGTTAGTTGTATATAAAAAATTTAAAAAAAATGATAATTTATTGAAAAATAAAATTAAGAAACGAGACTTTCTTTTAAGGATAGTAAATTAGGTTACTAGCAAAAATCATCTAAACTCGATTAATATTTTTAAAATTCTATATTATCTTAAACGTAATTAAAATTTATTCTCAACTATCTGAATATATCCCAAACTTAATTATTATTAAAAAAATATCCAAACGTTATATAAAAATTATTTTTAATTAATAATTTATATTTTAAAAAGGTAATAATTTTGTATATTGGAGGAAGTTTCAGTGCGATCACTTTCGGCAATTAGAGAAACTACAATGAACCCACCATTTTCTACTCTCTCTTTCACCTGACGGATTGTGTACATATATAAAAGAGAGTTATTGCTTCTTTTAACGCGTATGAGATCTAAGAGGTAAGTGAGGAAATTGAGAGGCACGACTTTTCTAAAGCAACTCTTCTTTAATTTATTGACTTGACTTCACTTTGCGATCTTTTTGTCAATTAGTGAATTCCATTAAGTCGATCTGTGCATGTGAAGGGAATATTAAAAAAATCTATTACAAAATATATGAGTTGCAAAACAATCTACACTCATTCTCTAATTTCTTAATTCCTTGTTAAGTCTTGCAAAACAACTTATACTCTAATTTATTGGTTTCTCGTTAGACTCTT